>NW_013952796.1:434450-454984 GCF_001266775.1 Austrofundulus limnaeus
GGGTGGGATGGGATAGTATAGGATAGGGTAAGGTAGGATGGGATAGGGTAGGGTAGGGTAGGGTGAAATAAGGTGGGGTGGGATAGGGTGGGATGGGATGGGATAGGACATGGTAGGGTAGGATACGATACGATATGATAGGATAGGATAGGATAGGATAAGGCAGGGTGGGCTGGGGTAGGGTAGGGTGGGGTGGGATGGGATGTGTCTCTGTTGTAGTTGTGAATATAAAATCAATGTGGGCTTTCCAGCAGAGCACATTGTCCCTCTGAATCTCTAGGTATTTATAGGGACACTTGTTGAAATACAAAGCATGGAATGGATTTGGAAAAAAACAAACAACATAACATTCCACTCAATTGATACAAGAGTAATTGAATGACATTATAAGTGGTTCAGTATGTACATTTAGTTAGAGTGTGCATTCTTATGACAGTGTTGTTGCACTTTCCTTCATTGACCACTATAGAATTCCAAGGGATGCTCACACAGTTTGTCGTTGCATAAACATAGCCGACCAATGTCTGGGGGAATTGTCTGCCTTGTTGCAACAATATTAGTTGTTTACAGTTTTTCTTACAATTAATTGCACACCATTAGATTTTGCCCAACCTTATTGCAACAGGCCTGAAAGTATGCTGAAGTAGTCCAAAAAAATAAACCTTAAAACAGGAAAACAACAAACAGGCTAATAAGATAACAGCATCGAAGATGAAAGTTTACACAAGTTAAAATCTCACACATCAAGTAGAACTTGGAGGATGCGTTCAGGACTACCACGTCCAATTTTAGGAAAATGCTGTAAAATTACTGGAGTCATTTTTTGTCAGGTTAACCAGCAGTGGCGGCCATCTTGAATCTGGTTGGCCTCTGTATGTTTGCAGTTAACATATCTGAGTGATTGTGAGACCACTGTAATCTGGTGTGTGTTTGTCTACAGACGATCGTTCGCGGCAGCTTCATCGGTCACGGTGACTACATCAGTCAGGTCATCGCTGACATGGGCCGTGTGTCCGTCACCGGCTCAAACTCTCTGCGCCGCAGCAGCCCGTCGGCACGAAAACGAGCCCAGTCCCTGGGCCGGCTGGGGGAACTGGTGGAGAACGATTCGTACCATTACGAGAAGATTGACAACCACAATCAGAGCACGAATTCCGGCAGGAGCCCCACCTACTGGCAGGACCGCATCAGACAGGTGCGCAGCGAGAGCGGCAGCCCCAAGGTCAACAGAGACCTACACAGAACCAAGTCCAGCTCCCAGGTGGGCTCTCCAACTGAGGACACACCCCTCACACCTGGGACACCTCTGAGAACAGGTGACACTAGTGAACGGTGTGTCCGCAATGAGGGGGCGGGACAAAAACAGAGACCGACTTCCTGTCTCTACAACTTACAGACTGCAGACACCAATAAGTTTCAGCTAAGACTCAGACCAGGTGCGAATCACCTGCCTGACCTGCTGTCCTCTTCTAGAGAAACTCCTAAGAGACCACAGTCCTCTTATGACCTCAGGGTAAGACACGTATTTTTCTTTTGCACAGAAAAAATAAAATATTTTTAACTGAATTTTTCACCTGTCACCTACATGTAACTGTGAAAATGCAGCTTGAATGAATGAATACAGAGAGATTTTTGCAGAAAAAATGTAGAAAAATTGAGCAATTTTATTGTAAAATAGCCCAAAATCTGGAAAAACTAAATCTAACAAAGAAGCAGAACGAGCACGTCATGAATGGTGTCTGTGTTAATGTTTTATTCTAGTTTTCGGTGCTGTCATCTGTTTTCTTCCTCCTGTTTGCCTGTGCTCCAGCCCCGCCCACTCACACACCTGATCCTCATGTTTCTCCCCCAGGTGTTTCTTGTTTGTGCTTATTAGTCTCACCTTTATATTCTCTGTCTTGTATTTACTTCCCTGTCGGATCATTGGGCCTCATTCAAGAACCGTTCGTACGCACAGATTTGTTCTTAAGTTGTGCGTACGAGTGATTTAGGAGAATTTGTGGCATTCACCAATGTTTTCGTATTCTAAGATTTTCTTCAGATACGAACAAAATTCACGAGCGGTCCAGACCTGTCGTATATTTTACGAGCAGTCAGTCTGCTGTTAGACGGCTTTTCTTCATTAATAACTTCATATTTCATGAGTTTGAAGATATTTTGAGTTGAAAATAAATCACACTCCATAATTATGTTGACAAGAAGCTATTCTGTTTGAATTAGAGTTATAATTTTAAATGTAATAATTTAGACTAACGACATAAATTGGTTAAATTAAAATAAATTGGCTATTAATATTGTTGTATGGCACTACAATATTAATATGAAGTTAATTGAAGTTTTGAGACATTTTGAAATGCTTTTTTTCAGAAACGCATCTGACACTTGTGGGGGATGGGGGAGGGGGTGTGCGACTGCTCCCCTGAATAAGTGAAACATGTAGGCTACAGTTTACACTGAAATTAAAAATATTTGACCAAAGAAAAACCGCAGCAGGACGACAGAGAGAGATAAATATGATTTAGATTTTTATTTCTGTGACTGTATGACCCACAGGAGACACGACATTAACAGCAGTCATCATTTCATTCCTCGGCTTTAAAGCAGATCCTTTAGTTCCACAGCTGACGCTGCTAAAAATGACTTTTTTTTGTGGATCTCCGAGAGCAGAACTTCAATCTCCGAACTAGTTCTTCTTTTTTACTTTGCGATGTCACTTATGAATGAACACTTCCTGGTATGTGGGGCAGGAAACGAATATCCTTATATGGTGTTTTTAGAGTGGTAATTATGTAAATCACCTCTCCTCGTGCATGAGCACCTGGATACGCATTCATCAGTTTACGCTCCTCATTTACACACTTTTCCTGAAGATAGAAGAGTTTGTTGAATCTGACGTGACATGTTCGTACGAACCCTTCGTACGAACAAAAGTAAGAGAAATTTAGGAGAAGAATACGAACATGTTCATGCATGAGGCCCATTGTCCTGTATTGTGCTGTGTGTTCCAGCTTTAAGGTTATTCGTGTCCTGTGCTGTGCCACGTCCAAGCCTTGTGAGTTTCTTGAGCTGGCCCGTCAGCACTTTTTGTTTAAATAAATTTTGATTTTTGGTTTTTTTGAAATTGCCCGCGCCATGGGTTCTTTCCTGCCTGAAATCCATGACAGAACATTTGCTGAATTAAGCAGTTAGAAACTGAAATCATCACTAAAATGTGAATTTAGCTGAAAAGAAATTGTAATTACCCGAATTAGCAAAAAAGTAGCTCTATTTGCAGAAAGCTGCTGAAAGAAGCATAAAAAGCCTAAATTAGCAGAAAGAAGCTGGAAGTACAAAAACATTTCAATCAACAAAAAGGCCGAAAAGAGCAGAAAAGTTGCAGAAAAAAAAGAAAAAAACTCAAATTTGTACAAAAGTAAAAAAACAAATTAGCAGAAATCTACTGAAAGAAGCACAAAAAAGTTTAAATTAACAGATAAAATCCTATAAAAGTCAGAATGCTAACTAAAAATGCAGGAAAATGCTAAAAATCAGCTAAATAAAAGCTGAATGAAGGTGAAATTAGCACAAAGGCTAAGAGCAGCACTAAAACAAAAAAGTAAAAACTGTAATAAAGACGTATAAACATTTTGAAGGTTTTAAGGATGTTAAATTGAGCTCCATTCATTTTCAGTGAGGAAAAACAACGGCAGAAAAGGCTAAATATGTCAAAAGCTGTAAAATGCTGAAATACCTAAATTTACAGCTGAAATATCACGAAGCAGCTAATGTTTTGATGTATAATTTTTCAAAATAGCACAAAAATTGCAGAACGAGGTCATGTACGGAGAAAAATAGATCATCTCAATAGTTTTTAGTGAAGATTTCTCATTTTTAGGCCATAAAAAGGTCAAAAACAGTGTTGCAGCCTGCTCTGCATGTTTACGACTGCTTTGTGCACAAAAACACAACGTGTTTTACTAAATAACAAGATTTGTTTTCACTCACTACCATTAAAATTCTCATGTGAGCTGATGATTTGTGATGACATGTTTGCTAAGAAAACTGTCTCAAACTAGAGCGTAGAGTTAATTTGAAGCTTTTTTTGCTCACAAATTTCATGTTTCGTTGTGTTTTTTCTGTATTAAGTTGTTTTGTTTTGAGTCACAGCTGCTTGTGGTTCATTAGGACTATGATGCTTCTTCTTCTGCTCTCCTTCTCCTCCTCAGTTGCCCACCTCCCGCCCTCTGTTACCCCCACCTAACGGCACCAGCAGCCCCCTCATCACAGGCAGAGGGCTACCACCGCTCTCTCCCCGCCCCGCCTCCACTTACAGCACTCCTACGAGAACGTCAAGCTCGCCAACCCCCCGCAGCCCCTCGCAGCCCCATCCCTCCGCCTTGGGTTCCCCAGCTCTCCCCCGTGTAACCACCGCCAAAACCCCACCCAGCGGCGGACCGCAGAAAGTGACTCATGAGCAGTTTAAGGCAGCGCTGCAGATGGTTGTGGACCCAGGGGACCCCAGGATGACTCTGGAGAACTTTGTGAAAATCGGCGAGGGGTCCACGGGCGTGGTATGCATCGCCCGAGAGAGGCACACCGGGCGTCAGGTGGCGGTGAAGATGATGGACCTGAGGAAGCAGCAGCGCAGAGAACTGCTCTTTAATGAGGTGCAAGGGGCGGGGCTTCTGGACACGCTGATCTTTATCTGTACTTAAAGATCCGAGTGGTAAATCTGAACTCTTCCGTTCCTCTCAGGTGGTCATCATGAGGGACTACCAACACATGAACGTAGTGGAAATGTTCCGCAGCGCTTTGGTGGAGGATGAGCTGTGGGTCATTATGGAGTACCTGCAGGGCGGCGCGCTGACCCACATCATTGGTGAAACCAGGTGAGGAAAAAAGTATAATAAAATCACTGGAACCTGTTGCATGGTTCAAGACTCAAGAGGTGGTCTTTTCAAACCAATTACACAATAAATGATAAATGTCGAATATAATAAAGAGACAAAGGAACTCCAGAAAAACAATGTAAACTAGAAGGCCTCGGAGAGTGCAAACCTCCGCCAAGTCCAATTTCCCCCATCCTTTAATAGATTTAATGCACAAAAGCAGAGATGGAAACACTTTTGCCAAATAAGTTCTGACGTAGTGAACATTTAAGCAGGCAGTATGCACAGAATCTCTTCCCGGTGGAGTCCAATGTGGAAAAAAAGGAAAAAAGTCAGACTCGTCATCCGACGTTTTTGTTGAAAGCTTTCGCATCGGTGCTACGTGATTCAAAAAAGCAGAGTTTTTATCGCGCGTCTAATCACACAGACACACACGCGTCTTCCTATCTTTGTGAGGACCAGACACAGCAGTCACAACCACGCTCTGCGCGTTCTTTTTTCCCCAAAGTTTGGCGAGAGGTGGATAGAGGGGCGCACAAAGAGCTCTCGACTTGATCTGGCCTCATTTAAATAATAATAAAAATGAACAAACAAACAACCTCCGAGTCTGAAGTCCACCACGTCACTCCTCTTCCTCAATCTTCATCGATCTGTGTACAAGCCTACCGACAATGTGGTGTGTTTGAGGAAATGGGAAAAATGGGTTTCATGGTGCAGTCACACACTTCATAGTCACAAAACGTTCTCTAAATGTGCACCAAATGTTTAAAAATGTGCACATTATGGCAAGAATTATTCATCACTACATCTGGTATTAACATTACTTTTATAAAGTTTGAAGTCCAAACACTGAAAGCTGTAACAGTTTTTTACAGAAGCCCTGTGAAAGCATCACAGCTTTGCCGATCTGAAAGGATTAAAAGAAAAAATATTCCTATATCCGCATCGTGACCCGGAACATCACCAAAATTTAATGGTGTGTTACTTTGGCCAGCACCCACATGTGGTAAAAATGTTATGACAATCCGTCCTCAAGTTTTTGAGTAATGTTGTCCACAGACTGAACGACAGACAGACGGACATACGCGACCGAAAACATTACCACGCCGTTGGCGGAGGTAACAATAAAGACAAAACAGAATTTGAATAAAAAATGTGTGCACATATGCAGCATAAAAGACAACACACGCACAACATTGCAAGCTTGTAATTACAAACACAATTATTTAAAAAAATTTAGAAATTATAGTACAAACTGTGATCTTCAGGTTGAATGAGGAGCAGATAGCGACGGTGTGTGAGGGCGTTCTGCAGGCTCTGACCTATCTCCACTCCCAGGGCGTCATCCACAGAGACATCAAGAGCGACTCCATCCTGCTGACTCTGGACGGCAGGGTAACATCTGTTCCTCACGTTGTTTGATGACATCACAGATTTACATGACTCTGAAAAATACCAATAATAATAAATAAAACACTTAAAAAAAAGGCCGGTACTTATTCATACCAGTTTTTAATTTTTAAATGAACAAGAAACAAACACACATATTTGTCTTCATCACATTGTGAGGACCCCGAGCTTCAGAAAACCTGTTTTTACATTTTAACACACAGCTCATGCTAAATGATTTAAGCAGAACTTTAAATTTAAGCAGCATTTTCTCTTTTTTCCAGAGAAATTACAGTATTCTAGCACATCATTCACATCAGTACTCAGTTTTGCAAATGAGATTCTGAAACTATGATGGTTTGCAAACACACGCTTAATCAGGTTATTTAAATAACTAAATAAATTTACTAGGAGTTATTTCAGTTTGCAGTCAGAGCTCATAGAGAGAGAGAGAGAGAATAAATTTTTGACATATTTTAAATGTCCCTCTATTACACCGTTTTTGTTTTTATAGTAAATTGTATGTATTTGTGACAGTTTACAGTAAATACAGCGTGACATTTGTAATAACAAACATTCGTAAGTTTTTTTAGCAGAAATGGCTGAGGGGGAAGAATAAATCACAGCTCTGTGTTATCTGTCTGAAGACGTTGATGAAAAGAAACAAAACAAAGTATTTAATCACTACATAGACAACAGACATGTAATGATTCTCTTTTATTTTTATTTTTTCTGGCTACAGATAAAGCTGTCAGACTTTGGTTTCTGCGCACAGATCAATAAAGATGTGCCAAAGAGGAAGTCTTTGGTCGGGACGCCGTACTGGATGGCTCCTGAAGTCATCTCCAAAATGCCATATGGCACCGAGGTGACAATCCTGAAACATCTAAACAGAACAGTTTTCATCCAACTGTGAGGAGAATGTGGTGCAAACTGTCAACTTGTGTCCTCATAAAAATACTTTTCAGCTTGTTTTAAGCTAGTCAGTGTCGACTGGTCAGCAGCTGTGATATAAAATGTAAAAATCAAACATGTAAAATCACAGAAGCATGCTAAAGGTTTAAAATGACAGAGACGGTTATAAGTGTCCTAACAGTGTCTCGTGTCCCTCAGGTGGACATTTGGTCAATGGGCATCATGGTGGTAGAGATGGTGGATGGTGAGCCTCCATATTTTAATGAAACGCCCATCAGCGCCATGAAGAAGCTGAGAGACGAAGCAGAGCCAAGTGTGAAGAACATCCAGAGGGTCAGTTAAACACACACACACATTCTGGTTTTCATACAAAATGAGGACTCTGGTCTAAAATGTGCTTTATGTGGACCATGGTCTTCTAATAAACATTTGCAAATACTTAACGTTAGGCACTGTGTACCTGCAGATGTTGATGTTATGGCAAGTCCTGGCACTGGTTGATGATGTCATTATTTTTCTGTTTAGGTGTCTCCAGTTTTGAAGGACTTCCTGAATTGCATGTTGACTCGTGACACGCAGCAGCGCAGCTGTGCCAGTGACCTGCTGGAGCACCCGTTTCTGCTACAGGCCGGCCCGCCACGTTGCCTGGTACCACTGGTGGAGCAGTACCGCAAACGTATGTCGCTCTGCTGATCAGCTCAGACCCACTTGGAATCGTACCTGAACATTTCCCAGACCCTTACAGGGGCTTATACTTGAGAGTCATCAAGAGTGTACCTGAGATCTTTTTTGGTCACCTGTTACCAGGCTTGAAATCTAACTGAGATTATACCAAAAGCTGACCTGAACTTCAAACTTGATTTAGAAGGGCTGAAACCTGACACTATGCTCAAGATTCATTTTGTAATTTAACTGAGACTCACCTGAGTTCATACCTGAGATTCCTGTGGAGTTTCCTGGAATCATACCTCCATTTGGGATCAAGTTCATACTTGAAAAGCGCGTGGCGTTACATCTTAGATTCAGCTTCTGTTGGACTCAAGTAGGACAATACCTGAAACTCAAATACGAACAAGCCTGTTGGTGACCTGGGATGATACCTGAGAGAATGCGTACGACATGAGGAAATACACACGAGACTTACCTGAGTTTATTCTTGGAAGACACACCTGGGTGTATACCTGAGATCACTGCTAAGAATATTCTAGGACTGTACCCTAAATTTACTTGAGCTCATTCCTGAAACTCACCTGTGATAATCTCTTCGGCTCATCTGTGTTTACTGGAAATCATCCATAAAATTCACTAAGAACTACGTATATTCACTGTCATACCTGGGATTATTCTCAAACCTTGTGAGATCACCTCGAGTTGTGCTTTTGGCTCCTGATATCACTGCTGAGGGTCAACTGGCTTGAATCGATTTTATGTTTAAAATTCACCTGATATCTCAGACACTCGGCTGGGCTTATTTCTGAGAATCACCTCAGTTTTGCTTCAAACTCACCCTTTCCAGGATCAGTTCAGTTTGAGTATCTGTTTTTATTTGAGCAGCCAATCATGGCATGTTTTCTGTAAGCTCCACCCCTCCCTGCCAGGGCTTTAGTCTGAGGTTTGAACTTTGACCTCTTGCTGCTGACTGGTTTGTTTAACCAGAAACAGATGGTTTTACCTGTAAACACACCTGTACGACTGTACGGCTGTGTGCTGTTCTCTTCTTGACCTCTGACCTCTTGTTGTGCAGCATCTGACAAAAAAAGAAAAAACAGTTTTAATGTTTTACATTTCAGTTTCTTTCAAGTTTTTATTTTATTTCATTTTATAGTTTTATTTAAACTGTGGAGTTGAACTGAACCTTTTTGAAACAAACTACAGGTTTTAACAGAAAAGTTACAGATATGTAAGTTAAATTTTAATATATTTTTGTTCCTATTCTTATTCATATTCAGTCCCATTTTATGTTAAAGGTATAGTTAAAAATCATGTTTAAACAAGTTTTTCACTTGTGAAAAAATGTTTAAATTATTTTTTATTACCCCGTCACATTAAATATTTCATAAGATTTTTTTAATCAAACGGAAAACAAAACTGTTTCACAGTAAAGTATTGGGGTTAAATCAAAAGCTTAATTATTTAGCAGAAAACTTCCATAAATTTTTGGTTTATAATCATTCTTTGTTATTAAACTAAATTATTTTTTTATTGTTGCATTTTTTCAAAACATTTTGATGTTTGTGATCTTTTTAAAAACATAATATATAAAACAAATTATTGTGTGTTTTGTGGCTGTGTCTTTAAATATTAGTATTTTACTCTGTGTCACTGAATGAACCTGATACAAATATAACACATGAATACAAGTTAATTTGATTAACTAGCTAATAACTAATTTGAGAACTAGCTATTTTTGCATTTTGATTTGACAAACGTTCAGCTTTTCCCACATTTAGATATTGTGAAATATGCCAAAAACAGTTACTTTTTTATGAGTCATGCGCTATCCTCCACAAAACAACAAACACTAAGTTTCTACTTCTCCATTCCTATGCATGGATTAAGACATTTTTATATTTTGTAGACTGAAAAGGGATAAGAGTTTATAATGCAGTTTTTCTAAGCAATATTGAGCTGGATACTCGCTCATGTTTTGTCCTCATGTAACCACTAAAATATGAAAAGTGTTTTTTTTTCTAAATTTAATAAAACAATTTGTCAGATTTCTCATGAACAAAACAGATGTAAATCTGTCACTTTGTTACGAACATATAGAACCAACAGAAGACTGACTTCAGCCTCTTCAGGCTGGAGTAAGCTGCACATATCCCAGATAAAAACCGGTCTCGTTTCTATTTGCAGGCTGAAGAGCCCTGAGTGTCAGAGATAAAGAGACACAAACACTTGAGTTCATCTCAGAACACTCTGTCAACTTTAAAACTGAAGCAAAGCACCACTGGTTCTTTACACGTGTTTCCTCACAATCTAGACTGATGTTTGTTGGTGACAAATTGGAAAATACAGATTTTTAGTGCTGCTGAATTAAAACTATGGAAGTCCATCTTCTCATCCAGATCCAGTCATCTCCTCTTTTACTTGAACTATTTCACTTTAGACTTTTCATCACACTTTATTACAACAGTAACAAGTAAATTTTAATAAAACTGGTGGTGATCTTAGTTTTAAAACTGTGGCATGAAACGTGGTGGGCAGCAGGCATTACCTAAAAAAATGCCAGGCCTATAGTTTTTATTAGACAGAGAAGATCCTCACGAGCAGCAATGAGGATACAGTCGATCTACAATGAAGAGCTAGATCAGTGGCTATCAGAAACAGATAAGCATTGAAACTGCTTGTCCTAAAATGGATTCTAACAGTCTAAGGTCCAGAATCTGCCCTCATAGTGCATTCAGAGACAAATTTAGATCAGTAGCTGGTTTGTCCCATCAGATAATTCCTTTTTTGGTCCACAGGGAGCATTTATAAATGTCTGCTGACTGCCTGACGGTTACAGTCTTCATCAGCATCGGCAAGACAACACTCTCTTCATCAGTTCTTCTGACTGCTGTGAAGCTCTATCCATCGCCATGGGTGACGCTCTGATGGCTGAGTTTGGAAAGGCTGCTCCTTACCTAAGGAAGTCTGAGAAGGAGCGTCTGGAGTCTCAGACCAGAGCTTTTGACATCAAGACGGAATGTTTTGTTGTCGATAATAAAGAAGAATATGTGAAAGGGCAAATACTCAGCAAAGAAGGAGGGATGGTGACTGTGAAGAAAGAGGATGGGAACACGGTGACTGTGAAGGAGACTGACATTCACCCCCAGAACCCGCCAAAGTTTGATAAAATTGAAGACATGGCGATGTTCACTTTCCTGCACGAGCCTGCTGTGCTGTTTAACCTCAAAGAGCGTTATGCTGCATGGATGATCTACACCTACTCTGGGCTCTTCTGCGTCACCGTCAACCCGTACAAGTGGCTTCCTGTCTACGATTCTGAGGTAGTGGCAGCTTACAGGGGAAAGAAGCGCAGTGAAGCTCCTCCCCACATCTTCTCCATCTCAGATAATGCCTATCAGTACATGTTGACAGACAGAGAAAACCAGTCTGTCCTCATCACTGGAGAATCCGGTGCAGGAAAGACAGTGAACACTAAGAGAGTCATCCAGTACTTTGCCAGCATTGCTGCAGTTGGAGGTGCAGTCAAAAAGGACAGCAGCAAAGGGACACTGGAAGATCAAATCATCCAGGCAAACCCAGCGCTCGAGGCCTTCGGGAATGCCAAAACCTTGAGAAATGATAACTCATCTCGTTTTGGAAAATTTATTCGTATTCATTTCGGCACCAGCGGCAAACTGTCCTCTGCTGATATTGAGACGTACCTGCTGGAAAAATCCCGTGTCACCTTTCAGCTTAAGGCTGAGAGGAACTACCACATCTTCTACCAGATCCTGTCCAATCAGAAGCCAGAGCTGCTGGACCTGCTGCTGATCACCAACAACCCATATGACTACTCCTACATCTCCCAGGGAGAGGTGTCAGTTGCCTCCATCAATGATTCTGAGGAGCTGTTGGCCACCGACAGTGCCTTTGATGTTCTTGGTTTCACCTCAGAGGAGAAGATGGGTGTCTACAAACTGACAGGTGCCATCATGCACTACGGAAACATGAAGTTTAAACAAAAGCAGCGTGAGGAGCAGGCTGAACCTGATGGCACAGAAGCTGCCGATAAATCAGCCTACCTAATGGGACTGAACTCTGCTGACCTCATCAAAGGGCTGTGCCATCCCAGGGTCAAGGTAGGAAATGAATATGTCACCAAGGGCCAAAGTGTAGACCAAGTTTACTATGCCATCGGTGCACTGGCTAAGTCAGTGTATGAGAAGATGTTCAACTGGATGGTAGTAAGGATCAACCAATCACTGGACACTAAGCAGCACCGTCAGTACTTTATAGGGGTTCTGGACATTGCTGGATTTGAGATCTTTGATTTTAACACATTTGAACAACTGTGCATCAACTACACCAATGAAAAGCTGCAACAGTTTTTCAATCATCACATGTTTGTTCTGGAGCAGGAAGAGTATAAAAAAGAGGGGATTGAATGGGAGTTCATTGACTTTGGGATGGACTTGCAGGCCTGCATTGACCTGATCGAAAAGCCTCTAGGGATTCTTTCCATTCTAGAGGAAGAATGTATGTTTCCCAAAGCCAGTGATCAAACCTTCAAGGCCAAGCTCTATGATAATCATCTGGGCAAAAACAAGATGTTTGAGAAGCCAAGGGCAGCAAAAGGAAAAGCAGAGGCTCATTTTGCCCTGGTTCACTATGCTGGGACTGTGGACTATAACATTGGCGGCTGGCTGGTCAAGAACAAAGACCCTCTGAATGAAACTGTGGTTGGCCTTTTTCAGAAATCTTCTCTGAAACTGTTAAGTCTGCTGTTTTCAACCTATACAGGATCCGATAGTGCAGACAAAGGAGGTGGAAAAGGAGCTAAGAAGAAGGGTTCTTCATTCCAAACAGTGTCTGCTCTTCACAGGGAAAACCTGAATAAGCTGATGACCAACTTGAAGACCACTCATCCCCACTTTGTCCGCTGTCTGATTCCCAATGAGAGGAAAACTCCAGGGGTCATGGACAACTGCCTCGTGATGCACCAACTGCGCTGCAACGGTGTCTTGGAAGGCATCAGGATTTGCAGGAAAGGCTTCCCAAACAGGGTGCTCTACGGTGACTTTAAGCAGCGGTACAGAATCCTGAATGCCTCTGCCATCCCAGAGGGGCAGTTCATTGACAGTAAAAAAAGTGCAGAAAAGCTGTTAGGATCACTGGACATTGACCACACGCAGTATAAATTTGGCCACACAAAGGTCTTCTTCAAAGCTGGATTGCTGGGAACACTAGAGGAGATGCGAGATGAACAACTCTCTAGAATCTTGACCAGGCTCCAGGCTAATGCCAGAGGACTCCTCATGAGGGAGACATTTGCCAAACTGGTGGAACGCCGGGATGCCCTAATGGTCATCCAGTGGAACCTCCGATCTTTCCTGGGTGTGAAGAACTGGCCCTGGATGAAGCTCTTCTTCAAGATAAAACCCCTGCTGAAGAGTGCTGAGGCTGAAAAAGAGATGGCCAACATGAAGGATGAATTTAACAAGCTGAAAGAAGCTCTGGAGAAATCAGAAGCCCGGCGGAAGGAACTAGAGGAAAAAATAGTGACTCTTCTCCAAGAGAAGAACGATTTAACTCTGCAGATTCAGTCTGAGCAAGACACTTTGTCTGATGCTGAGGAACGCTGTGAGCAGCTCATTAAGAGTAAAATCCAACTGGAGGCCAAGCTAAAGGAGATGAGTGAAAGACTGGAGGATGAAGAGGAGCTGAATGCAGATCTTACAGCAAAGAAACGCAAGCTAGAAGATGAATGCAGTGAGCTGAAGAAAGATATCGATGACCTGGAGTTAACATTGGCCAAGGTGGAAAAGGAGAAGCATGCTACAGAGAATAAGGTGAAAAACTTGGTGGAAGAGATGGCTTCTCAGGATGAGAACATCCTGAAGCTGACGAAGGAGAAAAGGGCACTGCAGGAGGCCCACCAGCAGGCACTGGATGACCTGCAGAGTGAAGAAGATAAAGCCAACAGTTTGACCAAAGCTAAAGCTAAACTGGAACAGCAAGTAGATGATCTTGAGGGCTCACTTGAGCAAGAGAAGAAAGTCAGGATGGACCTGGAGCGCTCCAAGAGGAAGTTCGAGGGGGACCTGAAACTGACCCAGGAGACATTAATGGACCTGGAGAATGACAAGCAACAGCTTGAAGAAAAACTCAAGAAGAAAGACTTTGAGATCAACCAAATAAACTCAAGACTTGAAGATGAGCAGCTTGCCTCAGTTCAGCTCCAGAAGAAGCTGAAGGAAAACCAGGCAAGAATCGAGGAGCTGGAGGAGGAGCTGGATGCGGAACGTGCAGCCCGAGCAAAAGTGGAGAAGCAGCGCTCAGATCTTTCCCGTGAGCTGGAGGACATCAGTGAGCGCCTGGAGGAAGCTGGCGGAGCCACGTCTACTCAGGTAGAGCTTAATAAGAAGAGAGATGCTGAATTTCAGAAGTTGCGCAGAGAGCTGGAGGAGTCAACCCTCCAACATGAAGCAACTGCTGCCTCTTTGAGAAAGAAACATGCAGACAGTGTGGCTGAGCTGGGAGAACAAATTGACAACCTGCAGAGGGTGAAACAGAAACTGGAGAAGGAGAAGACCGAGCTGAAACTGGAGCTGGATGACTTGTCCTCCAACATGGAATGTTTGGTTAAGGCCAAATCCAACATTGAGAAGATGTGCCGAACAATGGAAGACAGCATGAACGAGTACAAGAGCAAATATGAGGAGGCTCAGCGGACCATCAATGACCTGACAACCCAGAAGGCCAAAGTGCTCACAGAGAATGGTGAGCTGGGACGCCAGATGGAGGAGAAGGAGTGTCTGATTTCACAGCTTACCAGAGGGAAAAACTCATACAACCAGCAGGTGGAGGATCTGCGCAGGCAGCTGGAAGAAGAAGTGAAGGCAAAAAATGCCCTCGCCCACGCTTTACAGTCTGCTCGCCATGACTGCGACTTGCTTCGGGAACAGTTTGAAGAGGAGCAGGAGGCCAAGGCCGAACTGCAGAGAGCTCTGTCCAAGTCCAACACAGAAGTCTCAGCATGGAGGAGTAAATATGAGACTGATGGGATCCAGAGGACAGAGGAGCTAGAAGAAGCAAAGAAGAAGTTGGTTCAAAGACTTCAAGAAGCTGAAGAGGCCATCGAGGCCGTGAACGCAAAGTGTTCATCCCTCGAGAAGACCAAACACCGCCTTCAGAATGAGATTGAAGACCTCATGTTGGATCTGGAGCGATCTAATGCAGCCTCTGCAGTGCTGGACAAAAAGCAAAGAAGCTTTGATAAAGTCCTGGCTGAATGGAAGCAGAAGTTTGAGGAGTCGCAGTGTGAACTGGAGGCCTCCCAGAAGGAAGCTCGGTCTCTGAGTACCGAACTTTTCAAACTCAAGAATTCTTACGAAGAATCACTGGATCACCTTGAGACGATGAAGAGGGAGAACAAGAACCTCCAGGAGGAAATTTCTGACCTCACCGAGCAGCTTGGAGAGGGTGGCCGCAGCGCCCACGAGCTGGAGAAGATGCGGAAACAGCTGGAGCAGGAAAAGGCTGAACTCCAGTCAGCGCTGGAAGAGGCCGAAGGCACCCTGGAGCACGAAGAGAGCAAGATCCTTCGAGCCCAGATGGAGTTCAATCAAGTGAAGGCTGATATAGAGCGCAAGCTGGCTGAGAAAGATGAGGAGATGGAGCAGGCCAAGAGGAACTACCAACGGATGCTCGAGTCTCTTCAGTCCTCTCTGGAGTCTGAGACCAGGAGCCGAAACGAGGCCCTGAGAGTCAAGAAGAAGATGGAGGGGGACCTGAATGAGATGGAGATCCAGCTGGGCCAAGCAAACAGGCAGGCAGCTGAGGCCCAGAAGCAGGTCAAGACCCTTCAGGCCTTCCTGAAAGACACTCAGCTACAGCTGGACGACGCTCAGCACTGCAACGACGACCTGAGAGAGAACACTACCCTGCTGGAGCGCCGACACAACCTGATCCAAGCAGAGCTGGAAGAGGTGAGAGCCGCCCTGGAACAGACTGAACGAAGCCGCAAACTGGCAGAGCAGGAACTGATTGACGTGACGGAGCGGATGCAGCTCCTGCACTCTCAAAACACCAGCCTGATCAACCAGAAGAAGAAGCATGAGGCCGACTTGCTCAACCTTCAAAACGAGCTGGAGGAGACCATCCAGGAGAACCGCAACGCAGAGGAAAAGGCAAAGAAGGCCATAACAGATGCAGCCATGATGGCCGAGGAGCTTAAGAAGGAACAAGACACCAGCGCCCACCTGGAACGCATGAAGAAGAACATGGAGCAGACCATCAAAGACCTGCAGCATCGCCTGGACGAGGCCGAGCAGATCGCCATGAAGGGTGGCAAGAAGCAGCTCCAGAAACTGGAGGCTCGCATCAAGGAGCTGGAGAACGAGCTGGAAGCAGAGCAGAAGAGAGGAACAGAGTCCATCAAAGGGGTCCGCAAGTACGAGCGCCGCATCAAAGAGTTGACGTACCAGACCGAGGAGGACCGCAAGAACATGGCGCGCCTGCAGGACCTGGTGGACAAGCTGCAGCTAAAAGTCAAGTCCTACAAGCGCGCGGCTGAGGAGGCGGAGGAGGCGGCTAACGCTAACATGGCTAAACTCCGCAAGCTGCAGCACGAGCTGGAGGAGGCTGAGGAGAGGGCCGACATGGCTGAGTCACAGGTGAACAAGCTGAGGGCCAAAACCAGGGACGGATCCTCCAAGAAGGGCCTGGAGGAGTGAAGAGACACCAAACACTGTCACAGGTAATGATGAAGTTTTAAACAGATGTAAATTACTCTCAGCTTGCACCACAATAACTTTTTATCTGTAAGAATTGGTGAGTTGTTGTGTTTTTTTTAGCTGGCGGCCATCTTGAACAGTAACAGTTTGGATTTTTAATATTTTTGTTCCTCATTAATTTGTACTAATCTGTTTTTGATTCACAGGATTTTCTGGATGTTTGGAGCCAAATCTGACACCAAAAAACAACTTTTACCACCGTTTCTGCTGACAGATCGAATCCTTCTGATGAAGACATGGAGCCGAACCGAAAAACTAAACTAACAAAGGTCGAAGAAAGTTAAAAATAAAGAATTAGTCTGTTTCTATGATATTAATCAGTGAGTCTGAATCCAGTTAGCGTTCCTATTTTATTTGTTTTCGGTTTGAGCTCATCCTAAATGTTGAAGCTTCACAAATAATTATTAACCAAAGAAATATTGAAGATTGCACGTGTTGTATTTGTTAAAAATCACATTGTATTTCTTTAAGCTGCTTCATTTATCACTGAATTTACTGTTGCTTAAACACAAGCTGGGAATTTATAGATCATAAGTATAAAATTTTTATTTTACCATCTTTAATTGATGACATAATAAAAGTTTTAACACAAGATTGTGGCAGTTTTTTTCATCTTGTTCCTTTCAGTGCAATGTTCAAAGCAAATTTAAAGTTATAAGATTGAAGTCATTATTGTGATTTTCAAAGCCATAAATACAGGTTCCAAAGTCACTTTATGTTAATTCAAAGATATTTCACAACTTTGAAAGCCTTTCTAATAAGTTTTAAAGTTATAATTACGAGTTTCCGTCGTTATGTTTTTAAAAATTATAATTATGAGATTAATCCATCATAATCCATGTCAAACTGATATTGTGTATTCAATAATCACAAGTTTTACAGTCATAATTGTGTTTTAATCATGTTGTTAAATTTTATAATCAAGAGAAAAGTAATGTTTTAATTTCAAATGCTCTTTTAAGACCTTTAAAATAACACGTTTTAAAGTTGGATTTATTAAATATGAAGTTAAATTTATGGCTGAAACACATAAATATAGATTTGCATCACATAATTGTAAATTTAAAACTCATATTACTC
Source organism: Austrofundulus limnaeus (assembly GCF_001266775.1). Lineage (NCBI taxonomy): Eukaryota > Metazoa > Chordata > Actinopteri > Cyprinodontiformes > Rivulidae > Austrofundulus > Austrofundulus limnaeus. The sequence continues at coordinate 452,149 of NW_013952796.1, forward strand.
TTATTTATTTATTTTTATAATGGACTCCCAAACCAAAACAAAAACCTTTTATTTTGAAGGTAAGGTAAGGCAGAAGAGTTTCCGGTCCACACAGACCCGCTTTAACTGTAGACCTGTTGGAGGGGGGTTCAGATCCGGGAGGAGGCAGCGGTTCTCGGCCGGTGCTGCAGACTCTCTGCCCGGCTGTGACAGACCCGCACACCCCGCCTCCACGCGCACATCATGCGGGAGAAGAAGGGCTGGACTCCGGGCTTCGGTCCAGCAGGACGCCCCAAACCCGCCATCTATCCCAGAGAGAAGGCGAACCAGGTGGGGAACCGGAAGTGGGTCCGACTCAGCATCGTGGCGGGTTACCTGCTGTCCGTGTCTCTGGCTGCCGTCATCCTGACTGTTTACTACGGCTTCATCTGGACCCCCGGACCGGCCCAGAACAGGACCAGGACCAGGACCGGAGAGCACACCTGGACCCAGACTGAGGCTGAATCTGGTTCTGGAGCTGCAGGAGCAGCGCCTCAGAAAAACTGTTTGACTGACAGAAACCACTCCGTCAATCAACCGGAGAGTCACGTGACCAGCAGAAGTAATCAGATTACTTCTCCAGTCTCTCCCGGAGTGACCCCGGTTCCCCCGGTCCGATCCACCGGAGCCTCAGAGGCCTCTCGGGCCGGGCAGGGCGCCACCTCTGCGGCTCCGAGCTCCGCAGAACCTCCGGTGGTCACCGCGGAGGATCCGTCCAACCTGCCGACACACCGGAGCGCGAGAGACTGGGACCAGGAGCCTGACCCCGGGTAGACAGAGGTGGAAGGGTCCGGGCCGGAAGATGGAACACTTTACAACAAAACAAGATTTTATATAACTACAATTATTATGAATAACTATTAATAATTTTATTTATAGTTCATTTTAGTTTGTATTTAGTTTATATAAGGTTTGAGTTGGGTAAACAAATAAATTTTATAAAACAAATAAATTAACGAAAGTAGACTATGCATGCAAATACAAACTGTAAATAAATAAGGGCTGGAAAAATCTTAATTATGAAACTAACAGGCTGAAGTTCTGCTGAATAAAATAATTTTTTATAGAACTTATATCAAATTATCTTTTTTGGATTGAATTTAGATTATTTTAATTTTAAGTGTTAAACTTAGCTTTTAAACTAAATTATTTTACTTTGTAAAAATCTTTTGTTTGAGTCAACTGGATTTATTTTCTTGTCAGTGATGTTTTTTTTTCAAACATTTATTTTGCAAATCAAAGCTGATCTTTATAAATTACATGTTTCTTCTTAGCTTTTCTTTTTGTATTTAATTTGTTGTTTAGGCCTCAAACACATTTTATTAAAGTATCGGTTTTCTTCCAGTGGATTTTATTTATTTAATTTCATATATTTGTGAGCAGACAGCTGATCTTCATGGATCCTCTCAGGTGGTCTGAAACCTTCAAAGTCTCATCAGGACCCCCGAGGACAAACGTTTCCTGTCCTCTGATGGCAGGAAGGAAACGTCTGCTTTGGTTTAATTATCTGTAAATCCTGTTTGCTTCATTTCTCCGTCTCTAGTCTACAGCAGCAGTCCCAAACTGAACACTAGAAGAAAAACAAAATTAAAATCTGAATTTTCTCAGAGTCCTGAACCCTGACCTGGTCTCCAGAGGACAACATGGCTGCTGGGCCTCGACCTGCTGACCTCCACCAGGTTCTGGTCTCCAGACAAAGAAAATCTGCTTGTTAGCAAAATATCTTATGAATCACAATAAAGATATTTAGTTCAAACAAGATTTTATTTTTTATCCTTGATGATTTTTTAATAAATATTTTTTGTCATGCGATCAGAGAATAATCCAGCTGTTAATCCCGGGCTTTAATCTGACTGATGACGGGAAGTTCTTCATGTTTGCTCAGGTTGATGTTGAACCAGGTCCCGGATCAGGAGGCTGGACCCATCAGCCTGACGAGTTCTCAGATTTAATCTCATCGAACCGGATCATCGCTCAGATCCTGGATTAAACAGTTTCGCTGGACCTTCAGGTGAATGTTTGACATTTTTTAAATTTACCGTTATTTAATCCACACAGAAAGACCCCCAGGTCCAATCTGGAGATCTAACTCAGGACCTTCTTGCTGTGAGGCCACAGTGCTAACCACTGAGCCATCGTGCTGCCCACTCACCTGGAAACAGGAAGTCAGTCTGCAGCTGAAATAATCTGATGTTTCTAAATAAAAATGATTCATTTATATTGAGTTTTTCCCACATAAACACCTTCCTGATGGTTTTTAATTTAACCTGTTTGTTAAATCGACATTTTTCTCTCAAAACTGTTGTGGATCAGAGGAAACTGTTGTTTTATCTGTGATTAAAAGTTGAGCTCCCTCCTGTGGACACTCTGAGAAATGCAGGCTGAGATTTCTACAATTATGTTTGTAAAAATCAATTAACTAAAGAACGAAATGCTTTAAAATGGGTCCGTTTTATAGTTAAACGCTGAGTTCTGCTAAAAATAAAATAAAAAGTCTGATTAATCTGGAGAAATAAACCTGCAGACTGTCCAGGAATGGAAAAATAAACATCTAATTTTAACCAAAAACATAAAAAGGATGATTAAAGACTCCTGAAGTACCTGAAACTGAGTTTAAAAAAAGAAACAGAATAGATATAAACTAAAATAAGCAGAACACCTGATAAAGCTTCAACGCCTAGCTAAAAGAAGTAGCAAAAGAAAAAAAATTGTATAGGTCTTCTGGACGGGTTCTTCTCTAATGAAACGTTTCGTCTCTCCTCCAAGAGACCTCCCCAGTCCGAGACGGACTGGGGAGGTCTCTTGGAGGAGAGACGAA
>NW_013952796.1:456937-462390 GCF_001266775.1 Austrofundulus limnaeus
AAAAAAACTGTGGCAGAAACTCATGAATCAAAGTATTTTTGGTTGAAGTATTCAAGTATTGTTAATATACCAATGGTTTTTATCCATATCTAACTATAGCAGAAACGCTCTTATCAGTCAGTTTTAAACTTAATTTAATTCCTGAAAATCCTCTGATGACCCACAGTGGGGTCTGAACACCAATTTGCTGCAGATGAAACCTTAAAGTGCCTGTGACGTAAAATGTTTGTAAGAAATATGAATGCATTTTTGGAAAGACATTATTAACATATTAGAAAACTAATGTCACGTTGCTCAGATGGACCGTTGTTGAGATATTTGCAGGTGAAATAACAGGAAGTGATGTCAGAGGGGAATGTCTGCATGTGAATTTTTAAAAAAATAAATGTTACCAATTATTTTAATATTTGAGATGAATAAAAATCATTATATTTACAATGTGTTCACATTTTTAAGTCTTCTGAAAGATTGATTTAAAACATTGTAGGGCTAATTAAGGCCTTATTTTTGGATTAATTCAATGACTAAAGGATCTGCAGGAACCCTACAAAGGTAGCAATGCTAACATTTCTGTTTTATGAAATGTAAGGGTAAACAAAGTGAAACTTTTTTTTTGAAAAATATGGAAATAAAAACCAAACGTTGCCAGCAGCTGTCTCCTGAACGAGCCGAAGGTTTTGATTTAACAGCTAAAACAGTAGATATTAAGCTGACTCAGCGTTCAGACGAGTCACAACAAACACTGGAGACTTGTGTCACAAACAGAAGATCACTTGGTTTATTGGGTTAAAAAAGGCCGAACAAACAAAAACCTCCTCATGTTCTGAAACACAAACTGCTTTTAGCTTCTGAGCCGCTGGACAACAAGCAGGTTCTGGACCGGTTCTGGTTCTGGTTGGTGCTGATCCGTCAGGCAGCTGGACCAGTGGTTTTATAGTTTGAGGAATTTTTTTGGGTTCTAAATTAGTTTTAACGGTTTCTGCAGGAAAAACATTGAGTTTGATTTTTAAGTCGTTTGCGTGAAAGTTGTTTTATTTTGAAAGTCTGAGATGTTTCACCAAAACCCCAAAAAACAAACTACAAATCACTAAAAAAAACCAGGAAAGTTAGAAAGCAGCAAACAGAAGCACCAGAGCTCCGTTTATTTAATTTACCTGCAAGAATTTAAGCTCATCGTTCACTTCCTGTTCACTCCTCCTGACATTTCAACGGATTTTTCCAAAAACCTGCAGGAAGTCGAAGCTTTTAGGAAACATATGTTTCATTTCTGAACATCTTTTTAATATTTCTTCCAATTTTTCATTTCGTACCTTCAACTGTTATTTTTTTTGTTTGCTGTGATTTGATTTGTTGTAAAACATCTTTCGATAAAAAACTTTTGTGCTTTAAATGAAAAAAAAAAAAAAAACCCAAAAACTAACGGATCTATTTTTTTGTCCCACATCCTGTTTCAAACAATCATGTCCTGAAGTGAAACTCGATGCATCAAAAAAAAAAAAAAAAAAAACACTAAAGTTTGAGGAGAATCTTCCTCCGACATCAGAACATCTGACGTTTCTTCAGGGCGTTTTTCTGCAGAAACTCATCTTTACAGTGTTTTTGTTGAAATCAAGGACAAAGAAAAAAAAAACCATAACAATGTAAAAGTAGTGTAGGCGTGGCCTGTTCCTCCACACAGACCTTCTGAAGGTTCTGAACCCGGTTGGTTTGTTTACTGGTTGAACTTTACACGTTTGTTTTAATTAAATCTTTCGTTTTAACTTTTAACAAGTTCAGACTCAGAACTTTGGGACCGTCTGGTTCTGGGGTTGGAAATGTTCTGAACGGGTTTCGAAACGATTTGAAATTGTTTTGTAGCCACGTGGCTGAGAACTGGTTTGGATCTGAGCTGGACTGTGGATCAGGACTCTGAGACCAGCATTGGTTCTCCTGTGACACTGGTCCTGAGAGGGTTTTCGGCTCGTTTCTGACCCGTTTATTGTGGACCTGAAGTGTTTGAGGACCGGTTACAGACGTGAGGTTTGGTTCTGACAGCGCAGACGAGGTTCTTCTGTGCAGAACTCTTAAAGCGAACAGAAAGAAACGCGGTGCGGGGAGGGTTCTGGGTCCTACAGGATCCGTGTTAACTCCAGGATGAACTGGTTTTGGATTCTGTTAAACTGCCAACAGGATCAGAACCAGGTCCAGACCTCCTCCTTCCACCTGCAGACTAAACTACGGTGGATTTACTTGGTAACTTTCATCTTCTGCTCATTTCTCTCTTAAAAATCTGCTTTAACTTGTATAAAAATCTGATTTCATCAGAAATAAAGCAGCTTCTACAGCTCGATCCAAACCGTGCTCCGGCACCATGTCGAGTTCAACCCAAGGCTCCGCCCACCACTAACAAAGTGACCAATCAGCGGCCTCGCTGCCCGCAGTCTGAACACCTGTTTAAGTTATGCATATATTTCAAAGTGCAGATAGGAAGGTGTCTTTTTTGGTGTTCAAGTGCATGATTTGTTCTCACATTTATGGCTTCTTAGAAACAAAACGGAACGAGGAGAACGGTTCTTCTGGAACGTTCTATAGCCTCTTGGTGTGTTTGGAGTTGTAGTGGCTCCTCATGTCTTTGCGGAGCCGGAACTTCTCGCCGCAGACGCCGCAGATGTACAGGTGCACGTCCATGTGCTTCTCCAGCTGCTCGCCGCCGGGGAAGATCTGGAAGCACACCTGGCAGATGGTCTCGCCGGCCGACAGGTGGGAGATCATGTGGCGCACGTGGTCGTGCTTCAGGAAGGTGCCCTGGTCGCACACGGGACACACGTAGCGGGCCATGCCCTTGTGCATGTCGGTGTGGAGGCGGAGCTGGCGCTCGCGCAGGAACTGCTTCCCGCAGGTCTGACAGGTGAACTGTTTCTCCTTGGTGTGGACCGTGTAGTGCTCCCGCAGGTGGCAGCGCTGGTAGAAGCCCTTCCCGCAGATGCTGCAGAAGTGCTTCCTGCGGTGGTCCGCCTCGCCGGCCCCCTCCTCCAGGAGGACGGGCCGGAACAGCTCCTGCTCGTGGCAGGACAGGGCGTGCTCCAGCGCCAGGCTGCCGTTCTGGAAAAGCAGGCCGCAGTGGGGGCACGCCAGGTCCGCCGCCTCCAGCAGCCCCTCCTCCATCCCCGGAGCCTCCCCGAGCAGCGACGCCTCGTCCTCGCCGTGCGAGTCCGACTCGGCGCCGTGGGCCTCGCCGCAGCGCTCGGCGTGCTCCTGCAGCTGCCGGCCTTTGATCAGGACCTGGCCGCAGCGGCCGCAGGCGCAGATGTGGCCCATGTGGCTGGACAGGTAGTGGGTGGACTTGTCCTCCTCGGCCAGGACGGCGCCGCAGAGTTCACAGGGGGAGCAGTCGGGGTCCGGCCGCTCGTCTTTGACCCGCCGCAGCTTCGAGGGGATTCCTGAGTCGTTGCTGCTGGACGGGTGGGCGTCCACGGGCTCCAAACCCGACACTCCGGGTTCCGAGTCCCGGCTCGGCCTCAGCGAGTCTCGCAGAGTCCCGTCGCTCAGGCGGGAGCTGCAGTCTCTGGTTCCGTGCTCGCCCACCTGGACCATCTCGATCTCACAGAACAGGCTTTCCTCCGGTTCCGTTTTGATGCTCCGGGTTGAGCCGGGCTCGCTGTCGGTCCCGGCCGCCGCCGCCGCCACCGACCCGACGGGCAGGTCCGAGTCGGTCCTGGCCTCGGCCCAGTCGTCCTCGCCCTTGCAGACGAGCCTGTGCTCCTCGGCGCTCTCGGAGGCGGAGCTCTCGGCCTTGTCGGCGCCGGGCCGGGCCGGGTGGAAGGCCTTGCGGTTGGTGCAGGTCAGGATGTGCTCGATCAGCAGCTTCTCGCAGCTGAACACGAAGCCGCAGTCGTCGCAGGTGTAGGTGCGGCCGAAGCGGGGGCGGTCCTTCAGGGCGGCGCCCCGGCCCCCGGACCTCTTCCTCAGGTCGCACGGCTGCTCGGCCGCTCCGTCTGCAGCCGACGGCGCCGCCACGAGAGGAGCGACCGCCGCCACTGCCTCCTCTGTGGCTGCGGGTCTGCTGACGGCTGCTGGAACAGCCGGACGTCCCCCGCCGCCGCCGCCCGCCGCTTTGGTCAGAACCTCGCCCTCAGAAGCCACAGGCCTCTGCTGCTCGTACATCCGGACCCCAAACATCATTTTCCCCCCGGAGAGTCCGGTGGAGGAACTGGAGGAAGACGACGAGGCCGAGGAGGACGGGGTGAGGTTGGAGCTCCGGATGTCCCTGAGGTCCTCCAGCGAGTCGGGGATGTAGTACATCTGCAGGTACGCCATGGACGCCTTGAGCTCCTCGAACTCGTAGCTGCCCACCACGATCCGGCCCAGGTACATGAGCTGCAGGATCAGGTCGAAGCACTCGGCGCTGATCTGCATGTTGCTCAGGTCCAGGTGGCCCGCCCCCTGCTGGTCCCGGATGAACATCATCCTGAAGTAGGAGCTGCAGGCCGCCAGCACGGCCTTGTGGGCCCGGAAGTAGATGTCCCCGATGGCGATGAGGCAGTCGCACAGGAAGCCCCACTCCCGCTGGTTGTTGAGCTGCTGGAGGACGTGATCGCTGTGGCTCGGCCTCGCCATCGCCCTGCGGACAAGACAGGAACACACCGTTAGCCCTCGCTCCGCCGTGGAGAAACGACTCGTCGGGCCTGAACCGCGAGGCGTTTGATCAAACCAGCAGCCGTGATTCCATCCGGTTTTAACTCGAATTTGGAGCGAATTTTTAAAATTTCGCAAAAATGTAAAAAAATTGCGAATCAGATGTGTTTTTCTATCAACTGACTTGAAGCGAATCGGTTACATCAGACCTGATTCGAAAAATGTGTTTCCATTAGGGCTGCCACAAACGATTATTTTAATAATCGATTAATCACCAATTATTTATTCGATTAGTCGACTAATCAGATCATACGTTAATTAAATATAAAACATACAGCTTATCACGTCAGAATGCAGCTGCTATTATATAACCATGGTTAGATTTTAGCTATATGCTAATTAAAAATAATTTCTGTGGAAGACAAGTTCTGCTCTGCAGATATTACACAGGTTTCTCTTTCATTTTCTTAAAATGATCCCACACTTTGAGCTCCGTTGTCAGGTAGCCATGATACCAGAGCCTGTCTGTATAATGTCTTGTGACGTCCACGGCCTACCCCAGTTACCACTACTGTGCATGTGCGTCAACGACAGAAAGGCAGATGTGGCAGTGGAAGGTGTCAAAGCAGTTTGGAGAGAAAAACAAAGTAAAGAACAACAACAAAAAAAAGAAAACGATTAATTGATTATTAAATTAGTCGTTGATTATTTTAATAATCAATTAATCGTGGCAGCCCTAGTCACAAGGCATTATACAGACAGGCTCTGGTATCATGGCTACCCAGCAACGGAGCTCAAAGTGTGGGATCATTTTAAGAAAATGAAAGAGAAACCTGTGT
>NW_013952796.1:464552-467665 GCF_001266775.1 Austrofundulus limnaeus
AATTAACACCTATTGTTAACAGGGGATGGAGTGATACTGGCAATAGCAGCACTGTAGGAGGGGGACAACTGAAAATGGAGGCCTCCACCTCTGTTTAATGATGGACGGTCTTTCTTCAGAGAAGAAAAGAAGCCATGAGTAAAAGAAGCCATTTTTGTGAAGAAAGACCGTCCATCATTAAACAGAGGTGGAGGCCTCCGTTTTCAGTTGTCCCCCTCCTACAGTGCTGCTATTGCCAGTATCACTCCATCCCCTGTTAACAATAGGTGTTAATTAGGTGGCAACGATAGCCATGTGATGTGAGTATCAGTCACATGGAGGCAGTGCTTAAAAGCCTTAATTTTGCCTGAAACTCTCAGACTGAAGAAGTCTCTTGAGGAGACGAAACGTTTCATTAGAGAAGAACCCGTCCAGAAGACCTTTACAATTTTTTTCTTTTTGATTTTTTACCTGGATTACTGAGATGCATCAGGATATATAAGTTAAAAAACCATAAGTGACAGCATCAATCTCCTTAATGAGCTGAAGATTTTGATACATGTAGGATTAAGAAAACGATAAGTACAGACAATTAAAATCAGATTATGTGAATGAATGAACAAACATCCTCTCAATAAAACTTTACTTATAGTTTATAATGATGATTAAACTGAGCAAACAAATGCGAGCATGTTAATATCCTCTTTTTACTTTATCTGGGATATTTCCTTCAGCAAACTTTCCTCCTACTCAGACTTTTTGCTGACATGAAAACACTCCTGTAGGAGGGCTGGGGGTGATATTAGGACATATTTACTGGACATAAAGTGGGTCAGTAGGACCGCAACTAGACCTGCGGGGGCCTGCCGTGTTTTACACCTAAACACAGCCTTCTACAAGTAACCTGACCTGCTCAAGTCTGGTTTTTCCCCCGCGTCCAACCAAACTCTGCAGAAAAAACCCACGACATAAGAGCGCTTCCACTTCCCCGGACTTTGTTTACCCAAACTCCCGGTCCAGTGCGGCAGGACCCTCGTGGGAAAAGTCACGGACACACCGGCTGAACTTTACACGCCGTGGGGGAGACAGGTCAGGATGTGTCCGGGCAGACAGCCGAGGGAGAGGCCGGGGAGAACAGGAGTTAAAATGGAGACGGAGCTCCGCTACGGCTAGCTGCGGTAAGCTAACTGCTATTAGCATCGATCGATCCTACCGGATGTCACAAAATCTATGCTTTCAAAGTAAAGGCTCACGAAAAACAAAACAAACAAAAAAACGCTCTTTGTGGTTAATGGGTTACTTTAAATCCCGATTGAGACAGAAAACAAAATAAAAACTTTGATGGTCTGGGACACATATAATACCTGATCAGTATATTGAACAATAACGCCTCAGAAATGCATCATATATTTTACCTTTTTTGACAAAATTTTATATTCCAATTAAATATATTTGGGAAAAAAAATAAAAAATTATCTTAGTAAATGGTAAAATAATGCGTATTAACTTTGTTTGATTATTTTACATACTATGTCGTGCGGAAAACGACACTTTGAAACTCAAAAGCGGCAATAAAGGCTTCTTATTTTGAAAATCTCTACCGGATGAGGAACACGTAAATGCCTAAATCTGACGCTGCCGAGCCACATCTCTCCCGCATACAACCCGCCACCCCCGCACTGCCACCGCACAGAGACCAACAGGCCGCGGGGACTTTTTTCCGCCCCTTCGCATTACCCGACCAGGAGGCTCCGTAGGCCGGACAGAGCGCTGCGGACTCACCGTGGGTAGCTAGGCCCCGCGGAGGACCTGCTGGTGTCGGAGAGAGGATGTACCTGGACTCCGGAGTCTTCCTCCCCAGAACCGTTTGTTGTGCTCAGGCGTAAAGTTTGAGACGAAGAGCTACCTCCTCTTCCTCTCCTCCCGCTGGATGAAAGGACTTCCGCACTAGTGCCGCGCCGTCAATCCCGGAAGTCAGAATCAACGACTACCGGCCACAACCTCGCCTTTCAAAACACAATAGGAGCCTAAAAAATTGGTTGTAAAATAGTTTGTATTAATTATAGTTACATTTGTTTCTGTTTTACAATTTGTAAAAATGTGTTAAAGTGTCACAGTTAGTGAATAATAATAAAACAACTTGAACAGAGTTATGTCTGTATATGTTTTACAAGTGTGCACATTTTTAACTTAAAAATGTCAATAAACAATCAATCTAATAAAAGACCCTAAAATTTAAAAGAATAAAGCATGAAACCAAAACCCCATGCACCAATTAGCCATTTCTCTAATGTGTATTAATATTTTTTTTCTGTCATAATAACGTTTGTAGAATTCTAGATTGTAAATCCTAATGATCTGGCATCAGAAGAAAATCTATTTTTTAGAGACATTTTTATTTTATAATGTTTCTACATTTTAGCTTATTTATCCTAACAATAATTAAACATTAAACACCGGCAATTATAGTTGATTAATTTAAAACTATTTATTTACTGTTTTATTTTGAAAATCTTAACCGGAAAACAACGTTATACGTAGCTTGACTTGAGGTCAACTAGGGCCGTATGCCAAGAGGAAATATAAAATAAATGAAGAAGTCTCACTCTGTGCTGATTTTCGTGAACTAAAACGAAGCTCGGGTCAGAGATCCAAAATAATGAAGATGTCTCACTCTGGTGAAGCTCACAAATTTCTGCAAGAATCACCTCGGAAAAACTATTTTCATTATTCCCTTTATCTGTGTCCACATTGGTTCACGTGTTTTATAGACATGACTGGAACATCTACATGTTTTACTGACTGTTGTTTGGTTATTGTATTTATTCAGTAAATTAAAATGTTTAAATGAGATTTAAATTATTCTTTATCATGTTTAGTTAATGTTGGCTAAACGTAAAAGAAAAAAAACAAAAGCATCACATTACTGATTTTAATGATTGACACCCCTGAAATGTCCACAGTGTGAGTGACACTGCCGGGACTTCCAGGAAGATGGTGACCAGGGCACAAGCAACTTTCTAAGCTCTGATCGCTCGGTCCCAAATTTGTTTCTAAACTGTCCTCTAAAGACTGTATTTTTCCTCACCCAGGAGACATTTCAATATAACAAATCAACTCACTTTTTTAAACAA
>NW_013952796.1:468016-469071 GCF_001266775.1 Austrofundulus limnaeus
CCCCCTCCCCTACCCACTTTGATGCATTTTTCAAATTTCGCCTTGGGGCGGAGTTATCTTTTCATAGGGGGGTAAGATACACTTTAATACCACGCCGTCTAAAGTTCCGCCCGCCATGAAAATGACTACCGAGACCGGATCTGAGTTCTCCCTAGCTGCTGTCCTGACAGCTATTCGCAGCCTGGAAGAAAAAGTAGATGGCTTTGGCAAACAACTTAAAGAAAGCTCTGACGTGTTCACCAGTGTTATGCGACGTGTGGAACAAAATTCAGTCGAAATTGCTGAATGCAAATCCAAAATGGACATTTTGGAAAAAGACCACTCAGACCTGAAGAAAGAAAATGTCTTACTGAAAGACAAGGTGCTTGAGGCTGAAAGTTACCAACGCCGCTGGAACCTGCGACTTTCAGGACTCAAGGAACAGGAAGGAGAAAACATSAGAGAGAAAATCGAAGAGCTTCTGCTGAAGATTTTTCCACAGTGGGATGACAACATCGGCYACGTGGTTGACTCGGTGCATCGCGTGGGCAAGAGAGAAAACGGAAGGAGTCGGCAGGTCATCATGCCGTTCGTGAGGAGACTTCACCGGGATGCAGTTTGGAAGATGACTAAAAATTCACAAGTCTGCCAGGAGCGAGGGGTCCGCTTCGTCCAGGACTTCACCAAGGAAGACAGACTGACGAGAGAACAACTATGGCCTAAAATAAAACATGCTAGGTCTCTGGGTAAGGTGGCTTTTTACAAAGGTCACTTTTTACAAAGTCCAAAAGTTAAAGTGTATCTTCCCCCGCCCTGTGAAAAGATAACTCTGCCGCAAGGCGAAATTTAAAAAATGCATCAAAGTGGGTAGGGGAGGGGGGGTTAGAGAGTGGAGGTGTGGCCAGGACGTGAGAACGTGACAGCCTCTGCTGAGCTGTCCACACCAGCCTCGGACAGAGGAGGAGGAGCGCTCTGCCACAGCCTGACATAAAAAAATAAAAGCATGCAGCTGCATCTGCTCACAAGATCACTAGTTTAAATCAGGAATAAAAATGTTGGGTCTCGTTTGACTGAAG
>NW_013952796.1:470218-473334 GCF_001266775.1 Austrofundulus limnaeus
ACGTTTTTAGACCAAATATTACAGATTTGAACAAGTACGCACAAAAACATCAAAATTAGCCCAGAAACAGTACTATATAACATTTTAGACACATTCTAGACAGTTTATCAGCTAAAAAAGTTAATCTTGGGGTAAGCTACTCTTTAAAGAAGTGCGTTTTAAAATCTTGAATGAAGTTTATCCATCCAATGAAATGCTGAGAATGAGATTTAATATTAACCATAACAACTGTATTTTTTGTGAATCCAACATCGAAACAACAGATCATCTTTTTTATCAATGTATTTACACAAAAACTTTCTGGGAGGATTTTCTGGACTGGCTTTCTACAAAGATCCAGTTACAGGACACACTAACTCTGGACAACATAATATTTGGATTGAACTTGAAGGATGCACAATCAGACTATGTTTTAAACATTTTACTACCGATGTCAAAATATTTCATTCATTGCTGTAAATGGAAAAAGGTGAAGCCTATCTTTAATGTATTTAAAAAAACATCTTGTTGAAAATTATTTAACTGCTTTAATAAGAATGAAATGTAAGAATGCAAAGTCTCTATGGAATGGATTTGAAAATTTGAAAATATTTGAAGACGTCTGATTGTAGTTGTACGACTGTGTGAATGTGTATGAATTTTTTTCCTTTTATTTCTATTGTTTGCTCTGTTCTATCTTGTACCTTGAAAATGTTATTTCTCCTGTTTATTGTTGTTACATCCCTAAACGTTTGTACACTTGAATTAATATTACAAAAAAAAAAAAAAAAAGAGTGACACAGCCGGATCACGTGAGAAGCCCCTTTGACCCGTCCTCTCGCGAGACTTGAGGCGGCTCGTCGCGAGATCCCGTCTGCAGCAACAAATCGACTCCTGGAGACAATCTGCTCGTTTCTGCGGTAAGTGGCTGATTAACGGAGCGCGTGCGCAACGTGCGCTGGCTGAGGGCGTGTGCGGGGCGCGTGCTCGCGCGCCCGTGTGTGCGCTTGTGTCGGTGATGGGGACGGTGCGTGCGTGTCCGGATGGAGGATGGAGAAAGAGGAGGAGGAGGCTGGATGGGAGCGACGGGACGTGCACGCGCCGAGCTGCGGTGGGTCTCGCGGGGGTTCGGTTCTCAAACGGACTTCAGGTTGGGAAACATCTCAGTCCTCTTTGTGCGTGTGCGTGTGTGCGCGCGCGCGCCCCGGCCCTGCAGGTGACCTTCACGCAGGTCAGAGGTCACGTCTCCTTGTTGTTCCACCTGAGCGCAGGTTGGAGGTGGGCGGAGCCTGCGGGAAAAGCTGAAACCTGCTGAAACCTAGACACAGCAGTAGCTGTTGTGTTTCAGTCTGAACAGGTGAGGTGCAGGTGGGATCACGTGCACGCGCAGCGTCAACTGCGTCACCTCAGGCTTCTGTTTTTACTTTAAACTCCGAATTAAACCAAACAATTAAGCGATAAAAATCAAACCTGTGAAGATTTCCGGCTCCTCCACCTGAAGCAGAGTTAACCAGATAACTTAAACCTCAGATCAGGATTTATCTGGACTTCCTGTCACCGTGGCAACAGATGCTCTTTACCTGAGAACAAGAGTTCTTAAAACCAAATCAAAAATCACTGAACTTTTCACTTAATGCCAAATATTTGCGTATTTATTTTCTGTTTTTCGAAGCGTTTTTATCTCCTGCTCAGGGGCGGAGCCAGGGGGCGGAGCCAGGGGGTGGCCATGGCCACCACAGACAAATCTTTGGCCACCCTGCTGTACACACCCCTTCCACAGTGAAACAACCTTTAGGGGTGTAATAATCCCCCTGAACAGTTGGTGGCAGTGTTTAACAGTTTGAAACATCACCAAGCTCAAAGAAGTGACAAAATGTGATTGTTTTATTCATCAAAAAGAAAAAAATTAGTAGGTCCTCTGGACGGGTTCTTCTTTAGTGAAACGTTTCGTCTCTCCTCAAAGAGACTTCATCAATATTTTTGATTTTTTTTCTACTTGCATTACTGAGATGCATCAGGAAATTGTTTTCTTTATGTTATCTGACTTATGGTGACAAATGTTTATGTTTTTTGTCATCATAACACAGTATCATTTTCTGTTACGAAGGCTGCATGATGCTCTGTCCTTTATGGTTATGAGTAGACTTAAGACTAAATCAGAAAAAGTGAAATGCCCCTTTAAATACACTGTTGGTGGTTATCAGTATTGCACCTGTTCATTGTGTAAAATTATTAATATTAGTTTTAAACATGCAGTTGAAGGTCATTATTTGGCACAATGACATGTGTTACAATTAAAAATAAACCAATAAACAATATAAAAGTAAAAAGCACCCTTAAAGTCATTGGATATGATAAATTTTTTCACATTAATTAATCTTATCTCAGCTGTATCAGTGAGTTTAAAAACAGCATAATTAAACTAGTTTAATGAAGAATCTGTCTCTGAAATAATTATTAAATTAAGTTTTTATTTATGCAGGTAAAATTATGTTTAATATCTTGGTAAAATACACCAGAATGCAGGAAATGACATCTATTTCATTCAAAATTTTCTGGGGGAGGACCCCCAGACCCCCCAGCAGTGTGTCCCCCCCCACTTTTAAAATGGTTCTGACACCCATGTTTATAAGATATTCACTGCTTGTATAAGGCCATAAAGAAGTGAGCAAAACACAAAGATCTGCAGAAACTTTCAAGTAAAAAATGATGTAATTTTCTTGGCCACCCCTGTGTGAGTAGTGGTCCCCGTGAAGGGCTGCCACAAACGATTATTTTTATTATCGATTAATCACCGATTATTTATTCGATTAGTCGACTAATCAGATCATATGTTAATTGAATATAAAACATAGATCTTATCACGTCAGAATGCAGCTGCTATTATATAACCATGGTTAGATTTTAGCTATATGCTAACTAAAAATAATTGCTGTGGAAGGACGGCCTACCCCAGTTACCACTACTGTGCATGTGTGTCAGAGGCTACGTTCACACTGCAGGCAAATCCGACCCAAATCCGATTTTTTTGACCCATCTGACCCATATCAGATTTTTTTATGACAGTCTGAACAAGACAAATCCGATTTTTTCAAATCCGACCCAGGCCGTTTCAGTATGTGGTTTTAAATCGGATA
>NW_013952796.1:474651-485440 GCF_001266775.1 Austrofundulus limnaeus
CCCCCCCCCCCCCCCCCCCCCCCAAACACACACACACAAACACACACCTCCTTATTGAGGAAACAGTTTCTGAGGAACAACACGCCAATCAGTGCAGTTGCCATGGAAACAGATGCGGCGCAGCAGCAGAGCGGGGAGCGACGAGCTCGATGCTTCCCGGCGTCTTTCAGAGAAACCCGTCGGAGCAGCCGGACACACACAGCAGGTGAGTCTCTCCGGTTTATTCTCCACCAGGTCGGATGACCTGCCTGATGACATCATCGTGCATGTCTGGTGATGTCATCGCTGCAACATCACCTGGAGAGGCTGGAAGTAAAGTTTGACGGGCAGCTGAGTCCTGGAGAGTCAGAGCAGAAATGTTCTGAACAAACTGAACGCTTTCATCTATTTATGGTCCAAAAATAATAAAAACCTGAAAAACGAAACCTCCTCCGGCTGCCAGAAAATTAAAAATCTTCTCGTTTTGTTTCAGTTTTTTTAGTTAAACCATTAAAATGTTTTAGTTGAAGTAAAATATAAACATCTGAACATCTGATCCTGGATTTTTTTCAGTCTTTTCTCCTCTTTTTTTGTCCAAACTGGTTTCTGTCCAGCAGAACAGGAAGTGGTTACATCACAGCTTCCAGCTGCAGCTGCTGATTCTGTGGTCTGGTTCTGGTCCTGCAGGTCCCGTCTCATCATCAGAACCTTCTGTCCTCAGAGGACAAACACCTGGACCAGGACCCGGGGACCATGATGGAGGACGGAGAAGACATCCAGAAAGCAGAGAGCTCGAAGAGGACAGGTCGGTCCAACTTCCTGCTGGGAACCGGAACCAGGAGCTCCAGGGAGGACCCGTCAGAGACCGGACCAGAGGAGAACCACGAAAGTGAAGACGAGCTGAGCCGCAGGAGGCACAGGAACAGACGGAGAGCCAGGTGCTGGAGCAGGTTCTCCTCAGCGGTTCTCTGCATCAGGAAGAGTTTGGAGAACCCGCCGGAGGTGGGGACACCGAGACCCGAGGACGTCCCTCTGAAGGACAGAGGAGACAAGAGGTTCAGGATGACCCGGGTCCTCAGAAGACTTCGAACTCCAGAGGTCCAGCGAGCTCGGGGTCAGAACCGAGGGTCTCCAAAGAGCTTCCAGAAGAAACTGCAGAGGTTCTTCATCTGGGGACAGAAGAGACGGCCCAGGCCTGGAGACACGGAGGACACTAAGGTGGAGGAGGACCCGGACGCAGAGACTGCTGAGAGTCCAGAGACTCTGGTGGTCCAGGGTCAGGCAGCAGAAGGTCCAGAACCACCGACAGAAACCTCAGAGGTCCTGACAAACACGGAACCAGACCAGGACCAAAGTGTTGAGACAAACCAGGTCCCTGTGGAGGTCGTGTCTTTAGAGGACGATGAGGTCTTTGTGGACCTCCATGATCCACTCCATGAGGAGACCAGAGCTTCCCAGTCCTGTAACCCTTCCATCAACGGACCCGCCATCCGGATCCAGGTCTGTCCCCCTCAGGACTTCATCCAGGAGGAGGACTGGGACAGTGGGTCCCCCTCAGAGAACCACCTCCACCTTCTGTTCTCCTCTGACCACATGGAGCTGCAGCTGCTTCAGACGGCCCGCCTGCTGGTCCGGACCGCCCTGAGGGCCGCTGTGGACCAGCTGAGCAGAGAGCAGCAGAACCAGAACCAGAACCAGGACCGAGACCTGGACCAGGCTCTGAGGAGGGCGGAGCCAGGCGGGGCACTTCCTGTTTCCAGTTTATTAAACGTCAGATTTTAAACCTCAGAACCCAGGATACGGTCTGGTACCGGGTCCAATCAGCTGCTCTGTAAAACTAAACTCTGGTTCTGGTCCAATAAAGGAAAAAAAAGTGAAATAATTTGTAGTAACCTGAGTTTAACGAGTTCTTCTGATTGACAGGAAACACAGAGATCTTCTGGGTCATAATCCTGTAGGAACCTGGACCGGTTCTGGTTCTGGTTCTGCACAATTCAATTTGTATTTTCCTCAACTTGTTCCGATAAAAAAAAATCATTTATTTTTCTTTTCAATTTAATAAAATCATTAAAAAAAACCCAGAATGTTTAGGTTTTAAGCAGCTTCCTGTCATGTCTGGAAAAGGTTTTTAATTTTCAAAATAAAAGCACTTCTTGTAGTTATGTCCTTCCTCTCCATCAGGACCTGATTCTGAGGTCCAAGTTCTTCCCTCATCCTCAGGAAGAACATCAGATCCAGATGTTTAATTAGAAGCTTTTAGTTTGAGAATAATCTTATTTGGTGTGTTTGTGGTTTTAGAATTTATTCTTAAACAACGAAACCGTTTGTGATGAAGCAATAAAAAACCTTTCAGAATAAAGCTCGTCTCTTGGTTTTTCAGAATAAAGCTTCTCCTGGATGCTGACCAGACTTTGAAACCTCTGCTTCAGAGGAAAAACAAACAAACAAACAAACAAACAAACAAACTCCAACATCGTGAAGAAACAGATTTTAATCTTCATCCAGAAACACACGTCTGCCTCGCTGACGCTCCGCCATCAATCAGATTAATGAACATTTTATCTAATCTGACAGCTGTCAATCATCTGTGGGTTCAAACTGTTCAAACTTCATACTAATATTATCTGATGAGAACCAGGATTTAAATGTAAAAAATAAAATAAAACTAAATTATGTTGAATAAAGGGTCAAAAACAGGGAATAAATTAAAACATTCAGGATTTAAATTGAACATCTTTAAATTAAATTTTGGTTTTAAATCATTTGATCCAAAGCTGCTTCCTGTCACAGAATTCCAGGTTTTCAGGTGAACTGTGAGTCTTTGTTGTTGTTTTATTTACAGTACAGATGTTTACAGAGTGAATCTGTGGTTTCTGTGAAGCTTTTTGAATAAATGTTCTTTTTTAAAATAATTATTCTGAACCTTCAGATAAAAAAAAAACACAAAGAAAAACAGTCAAATAAAATCAGGAAGTTAAATACGGAGCTGCAGCTTCTGAAACAGGAAGTGTTTGTTCAAAACCTGAAGATGTTTATGAGCTGGACCTTCATGTTTACCTGTAAACAAACAAACAAACATTTAGTTCGTTTTATTATATTAAAATAAAACTGCATACTGACTCTTTTTTAATAAAGAGTGTCTTAAAGGGATCCCTGAATAGTTGTAACATTAGACTTTATTTAATAAACATATATTTTAACTGTAAAATAAAGACTGTAAAAATACTGTAGGATGTTCAGTTTTTATAATTTTTAAACTAAAAGTTTATAAATATATTTTAGCACGGACGGAGCCATTTTCTTTACACGCAAAGCATTCTGGGTAAATGATGACATCAACTAGGTCATCGGCACGAGGCTGCTAGCGAGCTATATCCACCCTGAAGGTTAATCTTGGACAATATCTGATGATCGACTCTTTTAAATGAAACCAGAGAGCGTTGACAGAGAGGAGAAGGTAGAAATGACTCAGCCTGGAACTGAAAATATGGATGGAGGACAACAGAGCTGCTTCATGGAAGAAGAACCTCAGCTTAGCCTGTTAGCTTTAGCGTTAGCCCCGATGCTATCACCATATATATGTATTAGCTCAGTGCTACACATTCTCCTCTCGTCACTGAGGTCCTCCATCCACATGACAGAGAGGAGAACACAAAAATGACTCAGCTGTAACTGAAAATATGGATGGAGGACCTCAGTTTAGCTTGTTTGTCGCGCTAGCACCAAGCTAATACACATAAGGAAATATAGCGTGAGGGATAGCGAGAAGGCTAACAGGCTGAAGCAGCTCTGTTGTCCTCCATCCATATTTTCAGTTCCAGGCTGAGTCATTTCTACCTTCTCCTCTCTGTCAACGCTCTCTGGTTTCATTTAAAAGAGTCGATTATCAGATATTGTCCAAGATTAACCTTCAGGGTGGATATAGCTCGCTAGCAGCCTCGCACCGAGGACCTATCCACGTCATCATTTACCCAGAATGCTTTGCGTGTAAATAAAATGGCTCTGTCCGTGTTAAAATACTTTAAAAATTTTTTACAAAACTAAACATCCTACAGTATTTTTACAGTCTTTATTTTACAGTTAAAATAAACGTTTATTAAATAAAGTTTAATGTTACAACTATTTGTGGATCCCTTTAAAGTCTCACCTGTGTTTCACCTGTCTGCCTGGTGCCTCAGAATGAAGCGGTGAGCGCTCTGCACCGTGTTCTGGAACATGAAGAACATGTCAGAAAGCTTAGCAACTAACTATATTGGATGTTAATAATAACAATAATAACAACAACAACAATAATAATAATAATAATAATAATAATAATAATAATAATAATAATAATTGTATTGGTACAAAAACTGTTTTAATTTTCAGTAACATGTAAAATATTTATCTATTTCGAAGTATAAGACTTGAATGGATTACTTTGAATTGGAGCATTTTATTTATATTTGGATTTGAATGTGAGTCTGGATTAAGTTGAGCTACTAAATAACTTTCTGTTTTCTTATTAATAAACAGAACTAAAAACAAAAAGAATCAAACTGAAGTTTCATTTTCTTCCTGATTTTGAATTATGTAAATAATTTAAAATCTGCGGAAGCTGAGAGCTGACATTTCCCGCAGATACTTTTTCCCCCATGGTTTTCTCGTGGTAAGTAAGTAATTAAGTAAGTAATTAAGTAAGTCAGTAAGTAAGTAAGTAAGTAAGTAAGTTTTTATTGATATAGCGCCTTTCACAGAAATATATTCACAAGGTGCTGTACAATCAGGGAAGGGGGGAGGGGGCAGTTAAGACACACCCATTCAAGAAGACACAATCTGACAAACATGGGGGAACTGGTGAAACTGGTCATGCAGCAAACACAGTTGTGCTACCTTTAACAGAAAAACTAAAAACCAGACAAGGGAAGATGAGGAAAAAAATGATAACAAGTTATTGTTTTCCTCTTGTGCATCATTTGGTAACCATGAAGACAGCCTGGTCCACTCAGCTGGTCGTTATCTCAAGAAAACCTTCAGGAAGTCATTATCTCGAGAAAATGCTCCTCATTATTTCATGATAACGACATATTTACCTTGTTATCTCGAGAAAACACTCATTATTTCACGAGAAAACCATGGAAAAAAAACTGTGGAAAATGTCGGCTCTCAGCTTCCGTAAAAATCAGTTAAATAATTTAAGTTTAAAACAGTCTTCATGTTTACACAGGTTTAGAGCTAAAATTTCATGTTTAAATAACTGAAATAAAACTAAATACTTCAACATATTAACCTCCATCAGCATGGCCACTGTCATTGGCCCCACCCCTCCTGGAACGGGTGTGATGAATCCTGCTCTCTGATTGGCCGAGGCGTAGTGAACGTCTCCGACCACCCGTTTGCCGCTCGCCCTGGTCTCATCTGGAAGAGGTCAGAGGTCACGTAGGGACACCACAGAGGGGCGAGTTGAATGATTGACGGGTCGGACCTGGAACATGATTGATTCCACAGTCGATGACCACGGCGCCCTGCTTCACCCACTCCCCTCGCACCATCTCCGCCCTGCCCGCCCCCACCACCAGGATGTCGGCCCGGGACACCTGCCCACAGGAAATGCATCATCAAGAACAGGAAACACATAATTATAAACAGGAAACCCATCATCAGGAAGACAAAATGCATCAAAGAGAGGAAATACATCATCGTAAACAGGAAATGCATCATCGTAAACAGGAAACACATCATCAGGAAGAGGAAATGCATCATAGACAGGAAATATATGATTGTAAACAGGAAATACATCATCGTAAACAGGAAATGCATTATTGTGAACAGGAAATGCATAATTGTAAATAGGAAATGCATAATCATGAACAGGAACCACATCATCAAGAAGAGGAAATGCATCACAGACAGGAAATACATCATTATAAACAGGAAATACATCATTGTAAACAGGAAATACATCATTGTAAACAGGAAATACATCACCGGAAATAGGAAACACTTCATCAGGAAGAGGAAATGCATCATAGACAGGAAATGTGTCATTGTAAACAGGAAATACATCATCGGAAAGAGGAAAAGCGTAATCAGGAAGAGGAAATGCATCATAGACAGGAAATATATCGCTGTAAACAGGAAATACATTATCATAAACCGGAAATGAATCATCAGGAAGAGGAAATGCATCATAGACAGGAAATACATCGTTGTAAACAGGAAATACATCATAGTAAACAGGAAACGCAAAATCATTAACAGGAAACACATCGTCATAAACAGGAAACGCATCATTGTAACCAGGAAACACATCATCATAAACAGGAAACGCATCATCAGGAACAGGAAACACATCATCATAAACAGGAAACACATCGTCATAAACAGGAAACACATCGTCATAAACAGGAAACACATTGTCATAAACAGGAAAAGCATCGTCATAAACAGGAAACGCATCATCACTGTTCAAAAACCTGAGTGATGTTTTCACCTGTAATCCAGGTGTGGTTCTGTGTGATCACCTGCTCAGGTAGGTCCGGGGTCTTTGAGTGACAGGTGGTCACAGTGGCGTGGTTCCACAGCAGCAGGTCGTGCATCGGAGCGCCTACGATTTTACTGCGACCGATAACGACGGCGTGCTTCCCTGCCACAGACACACCTGCACAGGAACAGGAAGTTCATCCAGAACATGTGTTCATCAAAAACAGGTTTTTGATCGATCTCTCTTTGACAGGGTCAGAATATATTAATTCAAAGCTTTATTAAATGTTGTTTTGAAGAAAAGCTGTTTTATGTCAATATAAATAAAATACAGTGACATTTCTGATGTTTTCTGTGTTTTCAGTGCGTCACCTGTCTGTCTGATGAGCTCCATGCAGCCGTTGGGGGTGCAGGGGATGAAACAGTCTTTCAGATCACCTCGAGACAACTTTCCTGCATTAATGCAGCTCAGACTGTTCACACAAACACACAGGATTAAATTAAATTCAGGTAATTATTAAAGTGAAACTCAAGTAAAGATACAATATCAGCTCATCCCATTATAACCCTTCCTCCTGCCAATCAGTTTGTCTTTATTTGATGTTTTGTTGAAAATGACAAAGAATTTCTGATATTTTGTGTATTTAAAGAGTGAAATATTGAGGTTATCTGGTGCTGCTGTTACAAACGTTTAAGGTTCAACAGGTCTGATCCGTTTCATTAAAATGTGGGGACATGTTCAAACAGATCCAGTGAGTTATTAAAATTCAGGTTTAGGGGGTGACAGGAAATGAGATTGGACCTCAGTTTGATTCAAAGTTGCTGATGAAGATGAGGATGAGGGAGGTCCTCGTCTCACTGACCCGTCCACGTCTTTATCAGGAGAGACGGCGTTGGTGACGAGCTCCGTGTCGATGCGGTTCACGGAGTCCAGAGGCAGCTGCACGATCAGACCGTGGACCGACGGGTTCTCGTTGACCGACAGGACGCTCTGCAGCACCTGCAGGACCACAGGAAACAGGAAGTTGTCAGAGCGCTGCTGCGACTGGAGGTCAGAGAGGACGACGGCGTTTCTCACCTCTGCCTGCGTGGCAGAGCTCGGCAGGCGAACGTGTTTAGCATCGATTCCAATCTGCAGAAATAAGCAAGAAATGTCTCTCAGGCTGCAGCAAACAAAGAGTTTCTCTGTTGGTGAATCTTTGAGATATTTTTGTCTGTTTCCATCATTTTATTGCTGATTTTTACATTTTTTACCTTGTCTTGTTTTCACTTCAGGCCACTTTTCCTGTGTTTTAAACAGTTTCTTCTTTAGTTCTCAGTGTTTATGTTTGTCTCATTCAGCCCTTTGCTTAAACTGTCATTTTGTCTTAATTATTTACTGTGTTTTCCTGGTCATAGATAGTTGTTGTGACCCATATGGAAAACTATTCATGCCATGTTAAGGAAAAAAACAAACAAAAAAAGCAACTGAACATAATTATGAGATGTTATTTCATATTACTTATTATCTCCATGTAATGATTTAAATCTCTGTCACAATATTTATAAATTTTTTATTCAAAGTGGCAGTAACAGGCTTCCATAGCGCTCAGACACATTATAATTTAAAAAAATTAACTTAACTCCATGTTTGTGTCTGTTTTCTTCTGGTGTTTGTTTATATTATTTGAAACATCAGATGTCACAAATCTGAGTATTTAATTTATTTTAGTTTTGGTTTTATTGTGTGTAAAATATACTGTTTCATATATTTTTATTGTTTATTATCCACCTCAGACAGTTCTCTAAATGTAGCCTTATTGTTGTAACATTCAGGTGATTTCTCTTATTTTTTGAACTGTTGGTTTTAGTTTGTCTGACTTTGTATTTTATTTAGTTTTTCCATTCAGATCTCCAGAGTCTGTCTGCAGAATCTCTGGGTGGTTTGAAGCTCTCAGACAGTTTGTGTTACAAGCACACAGTGCCTGAGCGCCCTCTAGTGGTTAAAGGAAAAAAAAACTTGTAAAAATGTCAAATATAAATTTATTTCCCCGCACTAACTGCTAAAAGTTAAAGATCTGATCTTCAGACATGAAGTTTGTTTCTCACCTCGGCTGCAGCCTTCAGCTTGGTGCTGATGTAAAGGTTGGAGTCGTCTCTGTCTCCTACCTGAAACACACACACACACACACACACACACACACACACACACACACACACACACNCACACACACACACACACACACACACACACACACACACACACACACACACACACACACCTGTCATCATCAGGACAGCCGTGGTTCTGACAGGAGCAGTAAGCAGAACTCAGCAGCAGGGGGCGCTGCAGGTGCAGCTGGGAGTCAGCAGGTTAATGATGAACCTGACCCACTGAAGGCCTGACTGTGGTAGCTCAGCAGGTTCTGGCTGGTCTGACCCGGTTCAGGTCTGAGTAGGGGAGCAGCTGCTGGTTTACAGGAAGGTTCAGAACAGTTCCGACACCCGCAGAGCTCAGCTTCCTGTTTGATCTGAGCCAGTAACAGAACTGTGACCTGCAGGTTCTGATTCCTGTGACCCACCTGTAGAACCACCAGACTGGGTCTGAACCCTGAGAACTGGACCTTCATCTTCTCCACATCATTCCTCAGCCTGTCCCTCACCAACCTGCACACAGAACCAGGATCAGTGCTCCGACCGGACCAACGAGGTCAGTTCGTTCAGATGGTAAACTGAAGGTTTTTCTCCTGAAGAACCAAACTTTGGGTCATTAAACTCCAGAGCTGCCTCAGACTCTTACTTTGATGTCTTGTTTCCAGAGATGACGGTTGCTATGGAGCGCCGACTTCCTTGGCAACCAGAGACCATGAGGCAAAATGAGCGGGAGACCAAGGACAGCATCTCTGACAGGAGGAGAAACAAACAGTGCTGCTTCAACACCTGGAAACACCTGGAGACAGCTGATCAGACACATCAGGCTGCAGATTATTCCCTCTAACAGCTATGTTTGATCATGCTTGACTGAAATATGACTTGTTCCAGCAGACCTAAAGATAAACATGGAAAAAGCAGCAAACATGTACCAAACATCAAACATGTATCAAACATAATATGTTTCAAACATGTAACACATAACAAACATGTATCAAATATCAAACGTACCAAACATCAAACGTACCAAACATCAAACATGTACCAAACATAACATGTTTCAAACATGTAACAAATAACAAACATGTATCAAACATGTAATGAAAATGTAACAAACACGTAACAAACATGCAACAAACATCAAACATGTACCAATCATCAAACATGTATCAAACATGTAACAAAAAATAACAAACACATGACAAATTTGAAACAAACATAAAAACACATAACAAACATAACAAATGTGTAAAACACGTAACAAACATGTATCAAACATGTAACAAAAAATGTAAGAATCACACAACAAATATGTAACAAACATGTAGAAAACATCAAACACATAAACATGTAAAAAATGTAACAAACACATAACAAACATAACAAACATCAAACATGTATCAAACATGTAACAAACACAAAACAAATATGTATCAAACATGTAACAAATGTAAAAATCACATAACAAATTTGTAACAAACATGTAGAAAACATGAAACACATAAACATGTAACAAACACAAACACATAGGAAAACACAACAAACACGTAACAAGCATGTACCAAACACATAACAAGCATGTACCAAACACATAACAAACATGTAACAAACACATAACAAACATGTAACAAACACATAACAAACATGTAACAAACACATAACAAACACAACAAACACATAACAAACATAAAAAACAGGTTACAAACCTGTAACAAAATGTAACAAACACAAACATGTAACAAACACAAACATGTAACAAACACATAAACATGTAACAAACACATAAACATGTTACAATCACATAAAAACATGTAACAAACACATAACAAACATAACAAACATGAAACAGACACATAACAAACATGTAACAGACACATAACAAACATGTAACAAACATAACAAACATAAACATGTAACGTACACATAACAAACATAACATGAAACAAACACATAAACATGTAACAAACACATAATAGATATGTAAAAAACACATAACAAACACAAAAAACAGGTAACAAACCTGTAAAAAAACATGTAACAAAAATGTAACAAACATGTAACAAACAAACATGTAACAAACACATAACAAACATGTAACAAACACATAAACATGTAACACGTAACATGTAACAAACATGTGAAAAACACATAATAAACACACAACAAACATGTAACAAACACGTAACAAACACATAACAAACATGTAACAAACACATAA
>NW_013952796.1:486757-488270 GCF_001266775.1 Austrofundulus limnaeus
TAATACATTTTTAGTTTCAACAGTTATTATTATTATTATTATGTGTATGTCAATAAAAATGGGTCATCTTTCATAGTAGGCTATTTATGAAATGACAATGATGACACAATGGTTGTGTTTCGGAAAACTGTTTTTTTTACTGTGTTCATGAACGCAACATAACTCTTAACTCCTTCTGCAGCTGATGCACAGAGGGACAGGAGCCTGTTTTAAAGGTTAAAAAAAGAAACAGAAAATAAAGCTTTGTGGACAAATTGACAGCTCCGTCAGCAGAAGGAGGCTGCCTTCAAAGAGGGACACAGAGACAGATACAGACGTGCAAAGTATGGATTTAGCAGGGAGGTGTCGAAGGCTAGATCCAGGTACAATACACGTCTGGAGCTTCAGTTCTCTGCAAACAACTCACTGTATGGAGGGGGCTGAAAGAGATCACCAACTACAGGCCCAGAGCAACTCACACTACAGACAATCTTAAACTTGCTAATGACCTGAATGACTTCTATTCACACTTGGAAGTCATGGACACCCAACCCCACCCAAACCCTCGCACCTTCAGCCACTTTGTATCACACCCATCCCCTCTCTGCTCTCTCACAGGATGTGAACAGGCTGTTCAAGAGACTGAATCCACATGAGGCTGCAGGTGTGTCTCCCTCCACCCTGAGACACTGTGCTGATGAGCTTCAGAGGTATCTTCAACTCTTCTCTGGAGTCACGTCACGTCCCCGCCTGTTTCAAGTCCTCCACCATCGTCCCTGTTCCCAAGAAGCCACACGTCACAGGACTCACTTGACTACAGGCCTGTGGCTCTCACGTCTGTAGTCATGAAAACCTTTGAACGTTTGGTTTTATCCCACCTCAAGTCCATCTGCAAGCCCCTTCTGGACCCTCAGCAATTTGCCTAGAGCCAACAGGTCTGTAGATGACACCATGAACCTGGCTCCCCACATCATCCTGCAGCATCTGGATTCACCAGGAACCTACGCTAGGATCCTGTGTGTGGACTTCAGCTCTGCATTCAACACCATCCTTCCTGCTCTGCTCCAGGACAAGCTCTCTTTGCTTAACGTGTCTGACTCCACCTGTAGGTGGATCACAGATTTCCTGACAGACCACTCACCTCAGGCAGAAGGTTTCGGTCCATCCGGACCAGAACATCCCACCATAAGAACAGTTTCTTCCCCTCTGCTGTCAGACTCTTGAACATTTAGAAGACGTGACTCTAAAACTCTGCCTTGTCCACTTTATCACTGGTTTCTTAAAGGGATCCATGATTAGTTGTAACTTTAGATTTTATTTGATAAACATGTATTTTAGCTGTAAAATAAAGACACTAAAAATACAGTAGGTGAGTTTTGTAAATTAAAAAAAATATATTTTAACACGGACGGGGCCATTTTATTTACACACAAAGCATTCTGGGTAAATGATGACATCAACTAGGTCATCGGTGCGAGGCTGCTAGCGAGCTATATCCACCCTGAAGGTTAATCTTGGACAATATCTGATGATC
>NW_013952796.1:489402-491015 GCF_001266775.1 Austrofundulus limnaeus
GTCATTAGCACCTCTAGTAATATATTTACTGAGAAAAATGTTGACGTGTTCAATACTTATTTTACCCGCTGTATTGTCTGCTCCAAATACTGTATTGAACTGGTATGTTTTATAAATTTTATTATATTTTTCCTTTATCCTTTGTATTTTCTTCTTTTGTTATATTTGATATAACCTTTACACTAAAGCAAATTCCTGTGAATCCTGTTCATTAAAAATGGCAATAAAACTGATTCTGATTCTAAACAATCAAAAGTCTGCATGGAAATGACAGCTTTATCGTGTGCCCATGACTTAATAGTGCACGAAAACACAATAATTATTTTGTGGGCATGAACATAATTTTTCTTCTCCAGTGTCACCAGACTGACCCCATAGGTTTTAACAAATTTTACATAAAATGTTGTTTGGACAAAACTCTTCCTGATATAGTTTCTTTTCTTTTATCTGCTTCTGAACTTGTTCTAAAGTTGCAGATTAAAACCTCCTCAGGTTCAGTTAATCCTGATCCAAGACATTTTAGAGAAACACGAGTCTGAGGCTTCAAATTGAGATGATTTAGGTTTTAATTTTAAGCCCGAGAAACAAACAGTTCAGTCATACAAAGAAACATCAATAAGTCCAGTTTAAAAAGAAAAAAATGAACCAAATGTTGAACCTGTTGTCATAAAGATAAAAGAAATCTTTTATCTGCAGCCTTGAGATCAATAAAAACACAAACAGTGACTGTTTTCTCTCAGAAATAAAGATATTCCTGTAGAAACCTGAACAAACCAGATGAACCAAAGCTGCTCTGAAGGGATTTTCTGTCTGTTTGGCAGCTTTTCAAAACTTTTTCTCTGCAGCACAAACTCAGCTGGAAGCTACAACGTCTAACAAAAACAATGTTTTACTAAGCAACTGATAAACCAGAAGGTCATAAAAAAGTAGTTTCACTCCTACAGCAGAGAAATACATGAAAGAAAACTCATTTCTTTCATTGTTTTCTGAGGATTGACAAACTTCAGCAGCCGATTTCCTGTAAAATGCATAAAAACAGCTAAAGAAATGAGATGCAGACAGAGTGAAAGAACTTTTTAAAGCTCTCTGAACAAAGGAATGATTAAAGGCCCAGAATAAGTTCTGGTTCTGCTCCAGCTGCAGATCTGCCACGCGAACAAACAGCTGGCTGAAAGTTTCCCCAGGACTCATGTGTGCAGCTGCAGGAGGACAACTCTGTTGGACAGAAAGAAGGACAGAGACAGACAGACAGGCAGACAGACAGGCAGACAGGCAGACAGACAGGCAGGCAGACAGCAGCTGCAGAAGGATCTTACCTGACAGCACAGCAGAAACTCACAGCTGCTCCAGATGTTTGTCAGTCTGTCCTGTAGCTGCCTCTGTGGGCGGTTCTGTCAGGTATGGAAGCCCAGCAGCGACAAAATTAAAAATTTAGAAAATCAATCTCAAAACAAAAAACGTGAAGCCAAACCTAGTAAGAACTTTTTTTGTCACTTCAGTAGAAAACGAAATCAAATATTAGTTTATTTAGTTTATGTATTTCTTCATCATCAGTGACTTTTTTTAAGTGAAGAGAAAATAGAGACAGAAAGAAAAACAGAGAGAGAAGTAAT
>NW_013952796.1:492015-495631 GCF_001266775.1 Austrofundulus limnaeus
CCCAGAGCGAGAGCAGCATCACCTCCGCTCCGGAACCCCCAGCGGCCAGCTCCCAAGAACCCCCCCAGACCCCAATACACCCCCACCAGCCTCAACGCCCCAAGAGGTCCCATCCCAAACCCCCACCCTCACCATGTGATGGAACTAATCAAAGGAGCCCAAACAGATTTATCTGATGTGGCGGCAGAGGCTGTTTCAAGACTGTAATGATCTAACAGAAGATTTCTACACTGAGTAAGACCTTTAATGTTAGACTTGTTCAGCTCAAAGAGGTGAATGAGACACTCCTCAGGAGGACACTTTGGTGGACGGTGTCCAGAGACTAAAGACGGTTGGACCAGAAATATTTTTATAATAAAATTCCAGCTTTATTTTGGAGTTTGGTTTTTAGATTGCGAGCTTAGCTTGTGACGGTTCCGGGGTATTGCTTTTTTATTGCTATTAATTTGAGTAATTTATTTGGGGTGCCAGCCAGGTCTCCCTCCTGGCAATTAGGATATTTAACCATGTGTGTGTGGGATTTTACTGTTTTTAACTTATTATGGTTTAGGGTTTATTTTGCTTTAACCTATCACACAAGGACATATATCAAAAATATACACCCTTTTAAACCTTAATTAAATAATAAGTGACAAAACATTTGAAAAAGAAAATTGTTCAGACAAGTGAAATCTATTTTTGCAAATATATTATATACACACACAACAAAAAATAAGCAATACAAACAAATCTCCCCTTCCCCAGTGTCCACAAGTGGTGCTTGAACCACTTTAGTTCAAAGATCAGTGTTTTCTTTTCAAACAAGCTTTAGGTTCCACTTGCTTGGCTTGCAGTTTAGCTTTAACTCCAACAAGGCATAAACTCCATAGGGAAAAAAAGAATCTCTCCAGCACAAAAACTTGGAGCTAAAATAAAACAAAAATACATTTTTACACGAAAGCATTGGATTATAGAACACAACAAAAACATGGAACAGGCTTACTTGGTAGATGGATGACGTGACAAGGTGTAATAAAAGACTGAACACTTGGAAAAAAACAAAGTTTTGATTGTTTCTAAGTTTTGTTTTGTAATTTAGCACACACACACACACACACAAGTTCTGTTCTTTTGAAAGGGGGACATACGTTTGAGGTTGCGTAACGTCATTGATCCGTGCGTTTCTACCAAGAAGGGTTTTCCTGCTTGTGGTGTGGACGGAGGATGACGTCACTCCCTGTCTTGTTCCAGCAAGGATTCTCTTTACTTTTGGTTCAACATTTTTAATCCCAGGCACTTTACGAAGTCATGGCTGCTCATCATGAGGGACTAGAAACGTCTTTCTTCTCTTTTTTTTTCTTGTTTACGGTTCCTTCTCGGGCGAGTGAACGAACTAACTGGCTGTGGTTATGGGCGGCTTTTAACAGGTGAGTCACTGCAGCGTGCGCAGGTGCTCAGAATCACTAAAGGTTACAGAGGTGGAGACTAACAGAATACAATTTACTGATTTAACTGTACAACCTTCGGGTTGTTACAAGCTAATGTTAGCTAATGTTAGCTAGCTGTGGAGCTAAAATAGATGGACGTGCATTTGACAAACTCACATTAATGTCAGGAGGCAAACTTTAAGAACCAGCCGATGGGACAAAGCTAATTTTGTTTTCAGTTTGCTGCAAAATTATGAGACTGTCAGTATTTTCAGCACTAATGTGCTTCCATACCTATAACGTGTGTGTGTGTGTGTGTGTGTGTGTGTGTGTGTTATGTCATACTTTTAGTGGTGTGTTTTTAAAATGTTCTCTCTTTACTGAATCAAACCAGCTGAGCGAAGCAGACTGTTACTACAGCAGAGGTCAAAGGTCAAGCTGGAGGAGGCGGGACCTCCCATGCTGGTGTCAGCCAATCAGATCTCAGACTGAAAAGAGCGCTGGCAAGGAGCAGGACTGTGAGGTGCATTCTGGGAAATGTAGGATGATGTAGGAAACAATGAAAAATACGGAGAATTAATCAGTTTACGATGTTATCTGATCAAACTTGTATCCTATGAATCAACAGATATTTCTAATGAACTTTGGATTTCTGATCGTTTCAGATTTTATTTTAGATTTCACTTGTTTTCATCTCATCTCTAAAACTACCAGAATCCTGACGTGGTTAAATGTGGTGGTTCATCTAAAACAACAGTTCAGTAGATTCAAGTAGAATGGGAGAATGGGAGGCAGAGCCTTCAGGGTTTAATTTAATTCAGGGTTTGTAAAACTACAAATGTGTTTGATCACTTTCAAAAATCATTTTAAAGAATAATTTTTTAAAGCAAATTTTCATTCTGAGTACAGAATACAAAATATATATATATGTAAGATTTTTTTCCCACTCGTCTAAGGTCTTTTTGCATTGTATAGCACATAACCCCTTTAAAACCATAATGAATAAGGCTAAAACATTTGTAAATCATAAATCCACGTGTAGACAGCTGTGTAAAGATCCATACAGGTAAAATAAAGTAAAATAGAGCAAAGCTCCAGAAGTTTTAGTAAAAAAAAAAAAAAATTCAGTGTTCAGTCATTCTGCACAGGTTGGAGCTTGTTGGTTCCATTAATACATTTTTAGTTTCAACAGTTATTATTATTTTATACCTGCCTGAAAGTGTGAGTCTGTTCTGTGTTTCTGTCTCCCTCTTGTGTTTGTGTTGTGTTTTCACTCCACCTTTGTTCCTCAGTCAGTTCTGTTTTCTCTCATCACCTGTCTGTATCAGTAATCACCCAGCTGCTCTCCATTTTCCTCTCAGCCTTGTTATTTACTCGCTCTGTTTCCTCCACTTACTCTCTGGATAAGTGTTTATTTTTCACCATATATACTGAGAAATTATTATATTTGACTTCAGCTGGAGCATAAATTAAGTAAAAAAAGCTTTCAACACATTTTACAACATGTTTTGGTATTTACTTTGACTTGCATTAAAAAATGAAAAACGTCTAAAAAGATTTTCTACAGATTTGCATTGATGCTACAGTATTTTGTACAATTTGTTTACTTTCTGATTAATATTTCTTTTTTATGTTTCTTTATGAGCTTTTAGCCAAGACTCTGAAGTTTCTGTTTCTATAAGACATGTCCATGTTTAATAATTGTCATTGTATAGAGCACAATGACAATTACAGTTCAGAACACCCATTCAGAGGAAGACAGAACATAACAAACATAGGAGAACAGGAGCTCTGGGTCATGCAGCCTCAGACCCTGCACAGAGCAAGGATCGTCTTCATGAAAACATCATCAGGAAGTGCAACCCTTAAAAGAAAAACTAAAAACCACACAAGGAAGATGAGGGGAAAAAACATCATATTATATCAACAATGTGACACACTATGGTGTTTGTAAAAAACCTCTGCATAGAGCACATTTATTAGCCAGAGGAGTAAGTGAGTTTAGCGGGGCGTGTATCTGAAGCCATGATTGTTGTACGCACTTGTGTGAATATCTGAAAAATGAGCCAGAAGAATCGAGTCCCCAAAACTCTCGCAGCCGTCCAGAATATGGATGTTAACTGTTCATTCTGTGTGGCCCTCAGCTTGCTCCAGGAACCAGATCACAGACAGGTGTGTGTGTGTTTGAGGGGCGGGGGTGGGGGGGGGGG
>NW_013952796.1:496631-507014 GCF_001266775.1 Austrofundulus limnaeus
TATATATAGTGTCCTCCAGGTGTTTCTTGTTGTCCTTAATTAGTTTGCTTTATATTCTGTGTCCTGTGTCTAGTCTGTGTCGGATCATTGTACTGTTTACCAGTCAGTGTGGTTGTCCTCAGTGTTTCTCAAGTTCCCCTGAGACTGTTTTTGCTGACACATCAGCCCTCCTTTTGTTATAATAAAATACCTTTTTTTGAACTTTGGAGTTTTGCCTGCGCCTTGGGTCATTCTGTCTGCTCACCCTCACAGCCACAGCTTCATGCATTGGGTGAGTGACGTTCTCTGCTATTGATGTTATTTTTGCCAGTATTCTTCTGTCTCCCACCACCTGCACTGGGTCGAGGGGGCATCCCAGCAAAGCTGGTCTTCTTGATGAGCTTATTTAACCGCTCCCTCTCAGCTGTAGTTAAGCTGCTGCTCCAACAAATGATGCCATGAAAGATGGCTGAAGCCACAACTGTGTCAAAGAAGGTCTTCAGGAGTGCTCCCTGCACTCCAAAGACCTCAGCCTCCTCAGCAGGTAGAGTCTGCTCTGACCCTTCTTGTAAAGAGCATCCGTGTTGTGAGTCCAGTCCAGTTCATTGTTCAGGTGAACACCCAGGTACTTATTAGAATCCACTATCTCAGTGTCCACTCGCTAGATGTTCACCGGTGTCAGTGAGGTGGGTCTACACCTGCAGAAATCCACCACCAGCTCCTTGGTTTTATTGATCAGTAGTTTTCTTTAAGTAAAAAACTAAAACATTAAAGGACCTAAATTACACAAGTCAATAACATTTATTTAAAGGGACAGTACACATTGTTCACCAGCAGATGTCAGGTTTTTACAGGTTAAAGGTGTCGAGCTGTCTGAAAAATCTAAATAAACATAAATTCAAATACAATTTTTTCGACTATAAATGACTCAAAACCACAAACTAAATGCACTTCCTGAAGCAATGCATAACACTCGCCACCTCTCAGACCAGATGATGATGAGAAAACTTTTCTCTTTTGTGTTGTAACTGATGTGGTTAGCCATGGTGGCCATCTTGAACTGGGTTGTAAACGTTCGTCCAATGATTCGTGGGAGATTTACCAGTTTGTGCTCAGATGTTTATGAGATATTTTGCTAAAAGACAGGCTGTTTTGTTGAGGTGGACTCTGTTCGATCTGTGAGTTTCTGCCTCCCACTGTCTCCTCTTCATGTCACTGCAGCTGATCCCTCTGCCTCTCCGAACTGATTTAAACAAAAATGTCTAAAACTGATTAAATGTTTGAATTCTTTAAAATTCTGCTGAAAGGTGTCGGGTGGTGAGCACTCTCTCTGATCAGCTGCTGTTTCTTTACTTTAAAGTCATTTGAATCAGGTTTATTTCTGCTGATTAAACTAAAAACAGAGTTTTTGTCTGCAGCATGATGGGTTGTTCCCCAGCTTCCTGTTTCCAAGCTGTGTGTTTGTCAGCTTGTTGTTCTGGTTGCTGTGAGTGCAGCTGACGCCCTGCTGCAGAATGATGTTTGTCCTCTTCCTTCCTGTCCACTTTGTCTCTGTCCCACCTGGTTCTGTCAGCCAATCACCAGCTGCTGCCGAGGCACCCAGAGAGCAGGCTTTAAAACTCTGAAGACGAYCGAGACAGAGCTCAGCTAAAAGCAAAGAACAGATTTAAACAGGTTCCTGTGAGCGACAGAGAACAGGTGAGTCTCACCTGTGTGACGATCAGAGGCRGACCCGACTTCATCAGAAGGAATGTGGTCCGACAACAAGCTGCTCTGCTCCACATTCCTCACATCTTTAAACCGGATTTTAAAAACGCTGACGWGGAGCTGAACGCACAAATGTTCCACCACTAACAATATAACTGATAATAATTTCTTAATTTCTTAATTTAAAACAAAAATAGATTCGTGATGGACTTGCGACCTGTCCAGAGTGTACTCCGCCCCTCGCACTGTGACGGCTGGATATGGGCACCAGTGACCCTGAAAGGAATAAGCGGGTACAGATGATGGATGGATGCATGAATAAAAATTGATTTCAAATATTTTTTTTAATTTAAAATGTATTTCAATGCAACAAAAAATAATTTAAAAGGTAATTAATAAATAATTCACAATACTTGTTGTGTTACATGCTGCAGTGTTTCACCTGGGCAGGGTGGGAGTGGATTTCAGGTCTCTGAGATGTTCGCTTTTTTTTAAGTCACTTCAAAACAGAACTTAATGTTAGTTTCTTCATCATCAGTGACTTTTTTTTTTAAAAAAGAAGTAAATCCAGAGAATAAAAACAGAAAAAAACAGCTGTTGGCTTTGAGTAACCATGATCCTTGGCATCAAATAGATCTGGTTTAAATTAATAAACTAAAAATAAATGTGGTGTTTTTTGTAAACTGAATATTATTTAGTTCAGGCATACTTGATAAATGGTAGAATCTGTTTTTTATCACCTCCGCCAAGGGCGAGTTAATGTTTTCGATCCCGTATGTCTGTCTGTCTGTCTGTCCGTCCGTCCGTCCGTCCGTCCGTCCGTCCGTCTGTCTGTCTGTCTGTCTGAGGACAACATTACTCAAAAATTTGTGGACAGATTGTCATGACATTTTTAACACATGTGTGTACTGGGCCAAGGAACACACCTTTAAGTTTTGGTGATGTTCCGGATCACGATGCGGATTCAGGATTTTTTTTCTTTTAACACTCTGAGATCCGCAAAGCTGTGATGCTTTCACGGGGCTTCTGTCAAAAACAGTGAGCTGGATTGGACAGCACGGACTTCAAACTTTATAAAAGTAATGTTAAAACCAGACTTAATGATGAATAATTTTTGCAATAATATGCGCATTTACAGAACGTTTTGTGACCAGGAAGTGCGTGACTGCACCATGAAACCTATTTTTACCATTTCCTCAAACACACCACATTTCTGAAACAACCAATCAAAACAGTTTGTCACTACTAGGCTTGTAAACAGAGAGCTGCCGGGCCTCAAAGTTTGTAGACGGGGGGAGCCAGGAAGCACTTTATAAAGAGAGTCAAACCATTACAAACTCATACAAGGAGATAAAACAGACGTTTTACATGGTGAAATGTGACTGATGAAACCTTAGGAGCTTAATCCCACACCAGTTTGATGATGAATAACGTCTGGTGACGAGTCTGACTTTTTTTTCACATTGGACTCCACTGAGAAGAAATTCCATGCATACTGCTGCTTAAATGTTCACTACGTCAGAACTTATTCAGCAAATGTGTTTCCATCTCTGCTTTTGCGCATTAACTCTTACAGGATGGAGGAAATTGTTCTTGGTGGAGGTTTGCTCTCTCCGAGTCCTTCTAGTTTCCTGAATGTTTTCACTGGATGACAGAGGAATGCTGTCTCACAGTAATGAGTCCGCTTAAGGATTCTTGTAAAAAAAGGCAGCTAGTTTTGGCATCACATTTCCTCAATGTTGTCACATGGTTTATATGAAAGCTTGGTGAGGAATAGAAACAGTCATTATCAGAGATTCAGCTGAGGCAGGTAAGTACAAGCTGACAGCACAGCTACCTGAAAAATAATGTGTTTTATAAAAGTTTTAATGTTTTTAGTATCTGAAAGGATCTGTAACTCTTTTACATGTTGACAGTGAGAATATATAGGTTGTTTGCTCGGTTTGTTATTTTATTTTTTAAGGTTTATTTTTAAATCTAATCTGAGAAACAAAAGCATAAAATGAGTATCTGTTCTTTAAAATCTGTCAATGAAAAAGGAGTTTGATCAAAGTAATTATGCAGTTGGTAGACTCTGAAACAGATTCATTAAAAAGTTTTTAATTAAAACATTTTATATTCATTTAAAAACATCAAACTTCCCTCCTTTATTTATTAAATCAGCTGCATTTTTAAACGCTTGCTAACTTCAGACATGTTTTATGAGTGATCAATCAAAAGTATATTTCCTGGAAATCAGTAAAGGTTTGTGCTGCTTTGTACCAAGAAATATCAACCTTTTAATGCTGTGGATCCAAACTTTAAAGGGACAAAAGATGAAAATGAGTATTTTTTTTATTTTGAATAATAATTGAGCTCCCCTATGCAGAATCGTTAAACATGGTGGAGGGGTTTGAGTACTCCTGTGATCCTGAAGTCTTGTCTGGGGCATTAGCTCCTGGTAGTATCTCCCATGGTTAATAGGCCTCAGGGGAAGAATCAAAGAATGATTCAGAACCCTTGATTAAATGGAACAACAGTCTCATCAGGAAACCTCACCTGGAATAGGGAAACTGAGGCATCTCCCAGGAGTCAGGCTTGGTGGTCAAGCCTGACTCCTGGGGCTCGGCTGGACGAAGTTCGAAAGGACTACAGGAGGCTGCCTCCACGTCGACTCACACTCTTGGGGAGGACCATCAAGGTCGGGTGTGATGCATGCCCGGCAGAAAGCAAAGGAGGGTCCCTGGCCATGCTGATTCCTGGTGGCAAAGACTGGCTCTAGGGGCATGGAACACAACCTCACTCGTGGGTAAGGAGCTGGAGCTTGTGGGTGAGGTTGACCATTACCAGCAAGATATAGTTGGGCTCACCTCAACTTACAGCTTGGGCTCTGGAACCCAACTCCTAGAGAGGCTACTCTGGAGTTGCCCAGGGAGAGAGGCAACGGGCAGGTGAGGGGATACCCACAAGCCCCTAGCTGTGTGCCTCGGTGTTGGAGTTCACGCTGGTGGATGAAAGGGTTGCCTTGATGTGGCTTCTTGCTGCAGGAGGGAATGTTCTGACTGTTGTTTGTGCGTATGCACCAAACATCAGTTCAGATTGTCCAGCCTTTTTGGAGTCTTTGGATGGTGCCCTGAAAGTGGTACCATCTGGAGACTCCCCTGTTCTACTGGGTGACTTCAATGCCCATGCAGGCAATATCCCTGGGGAGATCTGGGACATGGAATCTGAACGGGCCATGTTCAGGGCCTCCATTGCAGATGCAACTTCTAGGAGCTGTGTCCGGAAGGTCATTGGTGCCTGTCGCAGCGGTAACCGACGGACCCACTAGTGGACCCCAGCGGTGATGGAGGCCATCAGGCTGAAGAAGAAGGCCTTCAGGACTTGGCTTTCCCAGAGGACTCCTGAAGCAGTTGACAGGTACTTGGTGGCAAAGAGGGTTGCAGCTTTGGTGGTTGCAGATGCAAAAAATTGGGCGTGGTAGGAATTCGGGGAGGCCATGGAGAAGGACTTTCGATTGGCCTCGAGGAGGTTCTGGCAAACCAGTCTAGTGACTCAGAAAAATAAAACAATCCCTGTCCCAGGCTGCACTTAGTTTGGGTGGTGGAAGGTACACTTTGAGGATCTCCTCAATCCACCCTCTATGTCCACCTTTGACTCTTCAGGCAGAGTCAGAAGACTTGGGGAAAGACGATACAATTACCATGGCAGAGGTCACCGAGGTAGTCAAAAAGCTCCTTGGTGGCAGGGCGCCAGGGGTGGATGAGATTCACCCTGAGATGCTGAAGGCTCTGGATGTTGTGGGGCTCTCATGGTTGGCACGTCTCTTCAACATTGCATGGAGGATTGGGACAACTCCTGTGGGGTGGCAGACTGGGGGGGTGGTTCCCAGTTTTTAAAAAGGGCACCGGAGAGTGTGTTCTAACGATCATGGGATCATACTTCTTGCCCTCCCTGGGAAAGTTTATTCCAGGGTGTTGGAAGGGAGGCTCTGACTGATTGTCCAACCTCTGATTCAAGAGGTCCAGTGTGACTTTTGTCCTAGTTGTGGAACAGCGGACCAGATCTGTACCCTTGCAGAGCTGCTAAGGAGGTTGTGGGAGTTTGCCTCTCTGGTCTACATGTGTTTTGTAGACTTGGAGAAGGCTTATAACTGTGTTCCTCAAGGCACTCTGTGGGGGGCACTGCGGGAGTATGGGAGTATGGAGTTTGTAGAACAAAATCAAGAGCTGTGTTCACATTCTTGGCACAAAGTTGAGCTTGTACTCAGTGCAGGTTGGACTCCCCCAGGGCTGTCCCTTGTCTCTGATTCTGTTTGTAGTGTTTATGGACAGGATTTGAAGGTGCAGTTGTAGAGAGGAGGGGGTCTGGTTTGGAAACTACAGGGTCTCACCTCTGCTGTATGCAGATGATGTGGTTCTGTTGGTGTCTTTGGACCAAGGCCTTCAGCATGTACTGGGGCAGTTCACAGCCAAGTATGAAGCAGAGAAGATAAAAGTCAGTTCCTCTAAGTCTGAGGCCATGGTTCTCAACTGGAAAAGTGTGGAATGTCCCTTCCATATCGGGGAAGTGTAAGCATTTTGTTGTCTTATTCACAAGAGATGGTAGGATGGAGTGGGAGATGGATTGATGGATTGGGGCCACATCCTTAGTAATGAGGGCATTGCTTCGGTTGGTCGTGGTGAAGAAAGCACTAAGTTGAAAAGAAAAGTTTTTGATTTACTAGTCTGTCTTTGTTCCAACCCTCACCTGTGGTCATAAGGCATGGATCATGACTGAAAGAACAAAATCCTGTATGCAGTTGGCTGAAATGATATTTCTTCGTAGGGTGGGCTGGGCTCAGACGTAGAGATAGGGTGAGGAGCTCCGTCATCCGGGTGGAGCTCAGAGTAGAGCCACTGCTCCTCCACATTGAAGGAGTCAGTTGAAGTGGTTGAGGCATCTGATCAGGATGCCTCCTGGACGCCTCCCTCTGGAGGTGTTCTGGGCATGTCCCACTGGTAGGAGGCCCTGGGGAAGATCCAGGACTTGCTGGAGGGATTATGCATCCTCTCTGGTATGGGAATGTCTCGGGGTCCCTCAGGACGAGCTGGAAAGTGTCACTGGGGAGAGGGAGGTCTTGGTTTCTCTCCTGGACCTGCTGCCTCCATGACCTGACTACGAATAAGTGGAAGAAGATGGATGGATTAATTGAGCTCTTCCTTTCAGTTAAATTAATAGAATATGAAGTGAATACTGTCTTGACAGAATGTGTGTTATCTTCTTCTTTACAATTAGTAATCAAGAAAACTTTGTGTTAGTAGAACGTAGATAAGTGTTTTAGTATAAGACATAACTGTGTGATCCATAGAATAAGGATGCATCAATAGAAAATGCTGTAATTTAAAATACAACAGGCTTGAACTGTAGATGAAAGCATGCCCCCAGGCTGCCTGCGGATACAGACAGTAGTAGTGTCTCCCTGTAGAGACAGACGGTGTTCAAGCATCTGAGCTGTCAGCCAGAGAGAAAGATAGTGGAAAAACCCGTTTGAACTGACAAGAGGTTTGCTGAAGCAAGCAGAGGGTCCACATTCATGTGCAATGGAAAAGTCCCACCCAGAGCAGGTGTAAGAAAACTCCAGCCGACGTTTTTTGAGAAACATTTGTTAAATGGACAAGGCTTGCTGTAGCGAGACAAATGATGTCATCAGTTATATGGAAAAAAACCCGTTCTTCGGCTAACGTTAAGAATCAAAGAGGGAAGATAGGCTCAGTTGTCAGAAGAAATGCGAGGTAGCAGCGTATTTACAAGTGGACACTTCAAAAAGGCTGTGTGATCATATATCTGTAAATGAAATGTATTACATTGAAGCTGTTTAAGTAAAATGTATCTTTGATGTGCTGAAATGTATGTTAACCTAAATTAAACACCAACTGTGACTAACACGTGAAACATTGTATGTATGAATTAAAATACGTGATTTGATATTTTTTTAACTGCATAATTTAGAGTTTAGTTTGAGCGTGTAAAAAAACCTAGGGTCATCAAAAAGTGAAGACAATTGTGTAATAAGTTCAAAGATCAGGCAACCACTAAGGGGCGCTCAGGAGTAGAGGGAAAACATTACATCATTTAACCAAAGCCAAGAAGTTTTGGAAAAAGGGAAAACGGGTGGACCTCGCCTTGAGAAGACCGCCCAAAAGGAGGGACGAAGGAGGAGACGCCGTCTATGAATCAGACAGTATTCCTTTGTCTAGATCGGTCAACCCGAGGTCTGGACTGCCTTGACTCAAAGGTTTGTGGAATGTCAGCTGTTTTTGGGGCATAAAATAAACCTTTTAAAAACTTGCGCCGAAGCCTACTCTCTCATCATTTGAAACATCATTTTTGGTATATATCTTTGTCCATATACTTAAAATGTACTAAGTGTATTTGAAGTTGTTCCATTTTAGTGTTTAAAAGTATACTTAATACACTTAAAATTGTGCTTTTTTACAACTTAAATACAACTAAAGTATATTTAGTCCCGGCATTAAATTAGTTGTTCCAAAATAGCACTCTTTAGGTACTGTATACTGATGATTAGTGCAGCTTCAAGTATACTAAAGTATACTTAGATTTAGCATACTTAGTATAATATTTTTTCACCTGGGATAGAGCAAAAAAAGCAAACTATTTCAGAAACGGAAAAACTTTCATCTGTTATCTCTAAATGTGGTTGGACCCAGATTGTAATATGTTGGACCAAAGAAACCGATGACTCATCAAAATGTATCGATCACATTTACACAAATATTTCAGAGACATGCAGCAAACGAGAACCTACTGTAACAAGTTGTAGTGATCATAATATCACTGTCAATGTTATTAAAAATATACCTGAAAAGACATTATGTCACAGGTCACTGGAGACATTTAATGATGACAGATACATCAGGGATCTAAAGCTCAGTGGTCTGATGTAACCAATGAAACTGGATTAGAGTTTTAACAGTCATCCTGCTGAATGAAAAACACATTTGGACCAATGAATATGAAAACAT
Organism: Austrofundulus limnaeus; assembly: GCF_001266775.1. Taxonomy (NCBI): domain Eukaryota; kingdom Metazoa; phylum Chordata; class Actinopteri; order Cyprinodontiformes; family Rivulidae; genus Austrofundulus; species Austrofundulus limnaeus. The sequence goes on from NW_013952796.1 coordinate 505,322, forward strand.
CCTGAAGAAACTATAAAAAGGTTTTACTAAAACTATTCTTAAAGGTATTTCTGAAAACGTGAAGGATGATGTAATAAACTCACTGACACTGTTACAGTCTTTGAGTTGAACTAAAAAAGGATCAGAAGATATCAGAAATTTTTAAGAAAATATTACGTCTGGAAATCAGTTTTATTATAAACATAATTTATAAAGATGTTTTTAGTTTTACTGTATTTTGTTCAATTTTCTTTATCTGTTGGAGGGGATTTTTTTATGAAGAAAAATCATGTTGTAAAAGAGATTTGCTGAAAAATTCTTCAAACATCTCTTCATTTATCAGAGCAGAACGTTTCTGGCTTCAGATATGTTAACAGATTTTATTATGTGATTAATGTATTTTATTTTCTCTTTGACTCTGTAACTGAAATCTATCTTTGTGTGAATAATAAACATCTTAAACCTCTAAGTCTTGCTTGATGAGAAGTTTTCTTTAATATTTGACTTTACTTCTTGTAATAATGAAATGACTTGATATAAAACACTAAAAAAATTTAAAGAACATATGTCATCCATGTTTTTATGGACCTTGCTTTGTGCACTGCTGCACAGTCATTTGGACGGCTGAGCAAATACTTTTGGCAACAGTGAATTTAAAGGGACAGTACACATTATTTACCAGCAGATGTCAGGTTTTTACAGGTTAAAGGTGTCAACCTGTCTTAAAAAAATCCAAATAAAAATAAATTAAAATACAAATTTTTGACTATAAATAAAACAAAACTACAAAATTAAAGGCATGTATTGAAGGAATATATATCACTTGCCACCTCTCAGAACTGATGTGGTTAGTCATGCTTGAACTGGATTTGAATGTTGTCAGTTCCTTTAATCAACATTATTATCAGTCCCATAGTCTGCAGAGTTTTACCAGATTTAATGCAGATGTTTATGAGATATTTTGCTAACAGACAGGCTGATTTTACCAGCTGTCATCGATGAGGTGGGCTCTGAGTTTCTGCCTCCCTCTGTCTCCTCTTTGTGTCTCTGCAGGTTGTTTGGAGACAGAAGCTCAACCTTCACTCCTCTGCAGCTCAGGATCTGTCTTCATCAAAGCCAACCTCACACTGTTAAACATGTTAGCAAAATATCTCATGCACTGCTGGACTGATTTAATGACTTCAACCTGCCAAAGGGTGTCGGGTGGTGAGCACTCTCTGATCAGTTGCTGTTTCTTTAAAGTCTTTAAAGTCTTTTGAATATATTTGTTTTCTGCTGATTAAAGTACCCAGGTGAAAAAATATACTAAGTATACTAAATCTAAGTATACTTTAGTATACTTGACACTAATCATTAGTGTAGGGGTCACCTCGAGTGAAGAAACAAGATTTACTGCCTCGAAGCAGGCCTCGGACAGGCCTGACAAGAGGACAGGCACTCTGTCACAAACTGAACTCTATTTAGGCCATGACAGGTCATTCTAAACGTGGAAGAGAACTCCTCAGTTCTCTTAATCAGATAATGGACAGAACAATCTCTTCTGTTCGTGATTCATTTGTTGTTTAACTAAGAATGTTTATGCATTTGTTAAATCATGATAATGACTATCACAGGAAAAGTGGAAAGACTTCTTTTCTTTTATCGTGCCTTAAAGATTTATAATGGTATTAAAAAATCACAGAGAATCTGATTACAATGTTTTCATTGTGTTTTT
>NW_013952796.1:511473-512244 GCF_001266775.1 Austrofundulus limnaeus
GTATACTTATTAAAATAAAGTTCAAGTATACTATTTTTTGCTGAGGGTGAAATCATTCAGAAACAGAAATAAATTAAAAAAAGCTAAAATCCTTCAAAAAGTCTGAAAAAGTGTTTAAAAAATCAAAACTGCAGGTTTTTGTTGTGAAGTTGTTGGTTTCTCTGGATAAACTAAAGTTTCAGTGTGAGAACAAAGAGTCCCAGGAACAGGTCCAGAACAGGTACAGAGGACCTGGACTGTCCTGGTCCTCTAACAGACCTCCTGTCTCAGGTGGGTTTTTAAAAACGTTTTAATGTTTCTGATCCACAGATTTAAACTTTCTGCAGAAATAAAACTTTAGATTCGAGCTTCATTCGAGACTCTTCAGGATGAAACTGAGTCTGGATGAAACCGGGCCGGGCCTGTAGGACCGGAGTCTGCAGGTGGATGAGCAGGTGGAGCAGGTGACAGGCAGCTCAGGTGTGTCACCGCCCGCCCGGCCCGACAGGTAACCCTTCCCTCGGTCCGGCCCGACCGGTCCCGACTTCATTCCTGCACCCGCCACAGGCTGCAGCTATAAAACCAGGAGGACCTGGACCGGGAGCCTCACAGCAAGACCGGACTCCCAGACCCCACAGATCCCCTCTGGTCCAGTGGTTCTAGACAGTTCAACAGCAGTCAGGTCGTTTGTGAAATGTTTAGGACCACTTGACCCGGGTGAAGGAGCTGACACCTGGAGACCACCTGGAGAGGACCTGGACCCGACCTGGAGAGGACCTGGACCCGACCTGG
>NW_013952796.1:516163-524032 GCF_001266775.1 Austrofundulus limnaeus
CACATATACTGTATATACAGTATACAGTATATGTGGTTATATGTGCGGTTGTGAGCATGCATGTATAAACAAGATCTCTCCAATGGAATGTTTCAAAGTGACGGTGGAGGACCACAGACCCGACCCGCAAAGCCAGAAGCCGACATAAGGGAGACCAGCCAGAACTTAAATGAGCAAAACAGCAGCTAAATGCTAACATTAGCATCAGCTCAATAAACAGAAACCTGTTCTGATTTCAGATTTCATTTAAATAAAAATGTTTTCTTTTCATTAAAATTATTTTATTTTTGTAAAATTATAGTGATTCTTTTTCAGCATGAAGCCAATAATCAGATTCCTGCTGAAACACATGATTCTGTGCAAAAGTCCTGATCCAGAGTCCCCCTCTGCACCGCAAAAACTGTCCAACCAAGTTTTAAAACCTTAAATCAGCCAAAAAGTCTGTTTGATCTTGTTTTCAGACTGATTTACTAAACAAGAACTGATTGTGTAAGAATAATAATCTTGTTTTCAGAATGTGTAAGATTATTTGTCTTGTTAATCTGAAAATTTGACTCAAATTAAGTCAAAATTTTCTGCCAATGCAGTAAGAAAATTTTACTTGGAAAGATTCTTGAAACTAGAAAAAAAAGAGTCAAAACAAGTATTTCAAGAATCTTACCAAGTGATGGTCTAACAGCAGGTCTAACAGGTTCTGGACTCCATTTTCCAGGTGTCATGAACTCTAATGGAGTTCAGTCAAGAATAATTTCACAATGTTTAAAATGTTAAAACGGTAGAAGTTTCATTTGTATCCAAATAAAAGCTAAAGTTTCTTCTGTCCCAGCTGCTGGAGGAAAACATCATCAGTTTTGTGAAAAAATGAGCTAAAGAAGATCCAGAAGGATTTAAGTCCAAAAGACTCAGGATGTTCAGGAAGTCAGAGAGAGGAAGAAGAGGAGGACGCTGAGGATGAAGGGCAGAGCAGAGACTCACTGATGAAGATCACCGTCTCCTTCCTGAGGAAGATGAGCCAGGAGAAGTTGGCCGACCATCTGCAGAGCAGTAAGAAGCAAAACAAACAGCCGAACTTTACTGAAGGAGCTAAAATCAAGTTGTTAAAGCTAAAAGAAGCAAAATGAGCCAAAACCTAAGTAGCAAAAGGCTAAGTTGGTTGCAATATTCACCTCAGTTAAAAGCTAAATGTAGCAGAAGGCTAGCTAAAAATAGCAAAATATAAACTAACTGAAAGCAAAAATTTATAAATAAAGGCCAGTAGAAAGTATCAAACATATAGTTCAAAGCTAAAGTAGCAAAATGGTATTTAAGTTAGTTGCTAGTTGTGTTCACCTCAGTTAAAAGCTAAATGTAGCAGAAGGCTATAGCTAAAAGTATCAAAAGGGTCGTTCAAAGCTGGATGGATCAAAGCAAGAAAAAAAATGAAACAAAAAGTTAAAAGTAGCCAGAAGGCAACCTTAAAAAATAAAAGTAGCAAACATGTAGCTCAAAGCTACAGTGTAAAAAGAGTAGCTAAAAGTAGCAAAAGGCTAGCTGAAAGCAAAAGATGCAAAAGGATATTTCAGAGCTAAGGTTGCACAAGGATAGCCCAAAGGTATAAAAATGGTAAAAAGTAGCAAATAAATAAATAAATAAATAAATAAATAAAAAGAAAATCTAAAAATAGCAAAAGGTTAGCTAGGAGCTGGAAGTAGCAAAAGCTAGTTAAGTTAGTTTCTAGTTGTGTTCACCTAATTTAAAAGCTAAATGTAGCAGAAGACTAGCTAAAAGAGGCAAAAATAATAGCTAGAAGCTAAAGGTAGAAAAACTAACTGAAAGCAACTAAACGCCAGCTAAAAATATCAAAAGGGTAGCTCAGAGCTAAAGTAGTAAAAGGATGGATCAAAGCTACAGTAGCAAAAGAATAGCTAAAAGTAGCAAAAGGATGGCTGAAAGCTAAAATAAAAAAGTATATTTCAGAGCTAAACATGATAGCTCAAATTTATAAAAATGTAGCTAAAAAATCTTATTAAAACCTAAAACTTATTTATTATTTAAAATAAATAAAGAATTCTGAAATACAGTAACAACTTACAAAAGGTCAAACTCTCATCACCCATCTTCCTAACGAGCTAAATGTTTTGATTCATGAGCAGCTAAAATGTGCAGAAGTAGTTAGGTGGGAAAACAAAGAAAAGCTCCTCAGTATGTTTCTGATTTATTCATTCAGGATTAATTTTAAACATTATGTTTTATCCTCGTTGATTTGAGTTCAACAGCCTCCACGAAGAACAAAAATAACTATCATTTTATAATAAAATAAATTAATCGTAGTTACACTCTTTTGCCACCAGGTGGCAGTACAGCCTTTGTTCACAATTCTACAAAAACCAGAGGAAAAACTGTTAGGAAAAAAAAACTTGGCTTAATAAGGTATTTTAGTCAATCCAACTAATATTATGACTCTTATTTTAATCCGTCTTTTAATTGATTCATGTTCAAGTTCTAATAAACTGATAAAGTGCTACATTATCTCCATGTTTACCTTTACTGTAGAATAGATATCTGTTCGATGACTGTTTGTTTGTTCCTGCAGGACGGACCACGATGGAGAGCAGAGGTTAAGTTCAGCTAATGATACTTTTCTCTCTCAGGTTGTAGAACCTCTAAAAGTAGCTGTAACACATGCTGTAAAGTATTATAGTATGAGTATTATATAAATTATTTTATCTATGTGCAGTAAAAATGCATGTAGAATTGATAAGGAGAGTTTGCTGTGCGAGCTTTTATAAATTACATCACATTAAGTGTTTAAACGTGTGGCTGGTTAAATGAAAACCAGGGATTTGTGTGCGACAATGTTAAACACTTGGCCCCTAATGAAAATCATGGCCCCCTTCAGTGCCCCTCACTCAGAGAAATCCTCGATCCGCCACTGTGTCAACAGGATAAACTTCAGTTTGTACTCAAATCGTTTTTTATAAAACATTTACATTTTGATGTACGTTCCTGTAAAATCATTGATAAACTATTTGTGCTGATTTTTATAAAGCTTTTTTTATTCGTAGCTATCACATTTTCAAATAAATCAATTGTTAATCATCTGTGAAGCCGATTTTGTACGTCACAGAATCCAGTTAATCTGTGTCTCATAAATGAACCATAACATACCTTTTAAATCAGTCATAAAATGTTACGTAATGTAATGTTTTAAATGTAAATTTAGTTTGTAATTTTAATGGTCTGGGTTTGTTTTTGTGTTCTTTTGTCGGTTTTTTAAACAAAATATACTAGAAAACACAGGATTGTTCTTAATAAAACTAAATGAATGCTAGTTTTTTTAGTCCTGGTCCTGGTCCTAATCCTGTAACTGGTCTTGGTGGTCCACCATCCTGCATGTGTGGGAGGTTCCTCTGCTCCAACACACCTGATTCAATGAACAATCAGGTTTCTGCAGAACCTGAAGAGGTGATTCAGTTTCTGATTCAGGTGTTTTGGAGCAGAAAAACAAACAAAACATGCAGGATGGTGGACCACCAGAACCAGAATCAGAACTCTGGATCTTCCTCATCCTGTGGTCTGAAGGTTCACGCTCCAGCGACATCGTTCTCCTCCCACAGTCGCTCTCACAAACTCCTCTTTTCCCTCCCGCCCATCGTCAGAAGCCGGCAGACTCTGAGCAGACAGCTCAGGTTCTCAGAAATGTACTCTCAGTACTGGGACACGGCCCGGGGACGCAGGCCGGACCACCGGAGGTACACGGTGAGGCTCTAACTTTTTATTTTGTTCATTAAAAACAGAAACGACTCCATTTACAAATTCTAACAGTCGTTTTAGAAACTCAACAAGAGGAAACTCAGCTCTGCTACCTGCAAGGGTTTAAATATCCTATAGTTTAAAATAATTAAACACATTTTATTTTGAAAAGCTTCCAAACTTATATAAGTGTGTTTAATGTAGAAGATTCTGAACATTCACAAAGTTATTTTAGTTTAATTTGTAATGCTGCCAGTTGTATTTTTGAGGATTTATTTTATTGTTGAACAACTACAGAGCTCTCGGTCAATCCAAAAATGTTAACAAACCTCAAATCTGAATATTTAAGAAAGTAAAAGTAAGATTTTTGTCTTTTTTAGGACAATATCTGTGTGCAGAATTATTATGCAACTAAATTAAAAATGAAAATGTTCCCATCTCACTTGTTTATTGTCATCCATTAAAGTGAGAATAATAAACAACTCAAAATTTACAAAAAAAAAAAAAACATTTCTGACATAAAAAAACATCACTGGCCAATACAGCCCCCCTTCTTTTCAATAACAGCTCTAATCCGTCAGGTTCTTGATCTGTTGACGATCAACCGCAGCCTCCCCTGTTCAGAGAGGTGGACAGTTTTCCTTCACCGTAAATCTCCCCTTTAAGACGGGCCCGCAAGTTCTCAACAGGGTTTAGGCAGAGGTCTACAACGTACTTTAAAAAATAACGAAGTAATAGTAAAATTACATGAACAGAAAATGACTGGTACAAATAAATTTCACTGATGAAAAAAAACTACTCGAGTAAAAGTCTTAAAACTGTTCACAAAAATTGGGAAAGTAAAAGTACTTTTACACACTCTCTATGAAATAAACTGTTGAATTTACTGAGTAAATTGAACAATATTTGTATATTCTTTGCTCAGTTTACTCGACTTAGTGGAGCCAGTTGGCATGACTGTTGAGTAAATTCAACACTTCATTTTTTAGAGCAGAAACATCTTCTTTCATAATGAGTTCAGACAGATTTAATTTTGTTACAAGTAGGTGTTACATTTTAAAGTAAAGAAGTAAAAGTATCATTTTTAGCTTTAAATTGTAATGAAATAAAAGTAAAAGCAGCTATTTAAAAAATAATTGGTAAAATTACAAATAAAAAAAACTACTTAAGTACTGTAACGAAGTAATTGTACTTAGTTACTATAAACCTCTGGGTTTAGGTCAGGTGAGGAAGGGTGCCACGTCATTATTCTTTAATTTTTAAGACCTTTACAGCAACACAGTGGAGTACTTCCATGTGATGGAGCATTGCCCTGCAGAAAAATCATGGTCTTCTTGAAAGATGCAGATTTTCCCTGTTTCACTGCTTGAAGAAAATGTCTTCTAAAACCTGGCAGTAGGTTTGGGAGTTAAATTTGAGTCCATCTTCAACCTGAAAAGGTCATCTTTATTAATCCCAGCCCATTTCAGTACCCCGCCTCCACCTTGCTGGAGCTCTGTGCCCATTACTGATCCATGGGTCCATCCATCTGGTCCGTCAAGAGTCACTCTCATCTCATCAGTCCATAAAACCTTTGGAAAAACTTGTCTTCAGATATTTCTCGGCCCAGTCTTGATGCTTCATCTTATGTGTCTTGTTCAGTGGTGGTGGGGTTTCAGGCTTCCTTACCTCGGCCATGTCTCTGAAGGCTATGTACTTCTGGGCACTCCAGGTATGCTGCAGTTCTGGAATATGACAGCACTGGAGGATAACGGCTTCCTGGTAGCTTCACGTTTGATTCTTCTCAAATCTTTGGCAGTTAATTTGTATCTTTTTTTCTCAACAAGTTTCTTGCGACCCTGTTGAATATTTGCAGCAACACATTTGATGCTTCTGTGATCACGCCTCAATATATCAGCGATTTCAAGAGTGCTGAATCCCTCTGAAAGACTTTTTCCAACTTTGGACTTCTCAGAGTCACTTCAACCTCCTTTTTTGGCTCATTTTGCCTGAGGAAAAGAAGCTGCCAAATAATTATGCACAACTTGATAAAGGGTGTTGATCTCTTTAGGCCCCACCCTCCCATCCGTCCATCCATTTTCTTCCTCTTATCCGGGAACAGGTCACGGGGGCAGCAACCTAAGCAGAGAGAGCCAGACTTCCCTCTCTCCAGCCACTTGGGCCAGCTCATCCAGGGGAATCCCAAGGTGTTCCCAAGCCAGCTGAGAAACATAGTCCCTCCAGCGTGTCCTGGGTCTTCCTCTGGGCCTCCTCCCAGTGGGACGTGCCCGGAACACCTCACCAGGGAGGCGTCCAGGAGGCATCCTAACCAGATGAACCACCTCAACTGGCACCTCTTGACGTGGAGGAGCAGCGGCTCTACTCTGAGTCCCTCCCGGATGACCAAGCTTCTCAGCCTATCTCTAAGGGAGAGCCCAGACACCCTGCAAAAGAAACTAATTTCAGCCGCTTGTATCCGCGATCTCGTTCTTTTTGTCACTACCCAAATTTCGTGACTATAGATGAGGGTAGGAAGGTAGACGGACCGGTAAACCGAGTGCTTTGCCTTCTGGCTCAGCGTCCGCTTCACCACGACAGACCGGTACAGTGCCCACATCACTGCAGAGGCAGCACCAATCCGCCTGTTGATCTCCCGTTCCATTCTTCCCTCATTCGTGAACCAGACCTTGAGACACTTAAACTCCTCCACTTGGGGCAGGACCTCCTCCCCGACCTGGAGGCAGCACGCTACCGGTTTCTGGCTCAAGACCGTGGTCTCAGATTTGGAGGCACGGATCCTCATCCTGGCCGCTTCACACTCTGCTGTGAACCACTGCAGTTAGAGCTGGAGATCACGATCTTATGAAGCCAGTAGGAGCACATCATCCACAAAAAGCAGAGATGTGATCCTAAGGTCACCAAAAAGGATCCCCTCAACACCTTGACTGCACCTAGAAATTCTGTCCATTAAAGTTATGAACAGAATCGGTGTCAAAGGACAACCTTGGCGGAGTCCAACTCTCACCGGAAACAAGTCTGACTTACTACCAACAATGTGGACCAAGCTCTGGCACCGGTCGTACAGGGACCTAACAGCCCGTATCAACAGGCCTGGTACCCCATACTCCCGGAGTACCCCCCACAGGAGTCCCTGAGAGACACGGTCGAACGCCTTCTTCAAGTCCACAAAACACATGTAGACTGGTTGGGCGAGCTCCCATGCACCCTCCAGGATCCTGCTGAGGGTGTAGAGCTGGTCCAGTGTTCCATGACCAGGACTAAACCACACTGCTTTTCCTGAATCCGAGGTTCGACTATCCGATGGACCCTCCTCTCCAGGACCCCTGAATAGACCTTACCAGGGAGGCTCAGAAGTGTGATCCCCCTATAGTTGGAACACACACTATGGTCCTCCTTTTTAAATAGGATGACCACCACCCCAGTCTGCCAATCCAGGGGAACTGCCCCTGATGTCCACGTGATATTGTAGAGTCACGTCACCCTCCCTCATTATACAAATACATATCAGCTTAATGCTTTTATCCAATAAGCATTCAAGTTTAAACAGCTTGGAGTTGGAAAATATGCATAAAAATGATGATATGGTCAAAACTACAACTTGCCTAATAATTATGCACACAGTGTAGAGATAAAAACTTTACTATAAAACCTTCTGTGGGTCTGTTGGGAGGTCTTTAGAGGACTAATGTGTGGGATTTTGAGGTCCAGTCTGGTAAACCGAACCTGGTGAGTCTAAATGTAAAGCAGAGAACTGAACCTTTGTGTGGCTGCAGGTGGTGGAGGGGGACACTCCTCTTCCTCTGGGCTCCACATGTCGCAGGAAGCGCCTCCGTTCAGTGGGAGAGGAGGACGAGGAGGCTCAGAAGGGCTGTCGGCCCAACCCTGAAGGCTCGCTGTCGGCTGGTGAACTGAGCTGCTATGGCAGGAGGGAGGAGGAGGTGGAGGAGGAAGAGGAGCAGCAGAGGCTGTGTCAGCACTGCCTCATCATGGCCTCACAGCTGAGCAGACAAGCTGCCGCTCTGACCGACAGCGCGGAGCAGAAGGTCAGGAACAGCTTCACACCTGAACACACCACAAACCTGCAGCAACAGGTGTTCAGTTTGTTTCAGGCTCAGTTAGACAGAAACTATATAATAT
>NW_013952796.1:525032-526097 GCF_001266775.1 Austrofundulus limnaeus
TATATATAGTTTGTTTCTATGAGAAGATTTGTTCTGTTTGAGACTGAATGACCCAAATAGAACATCTTACATAATCTGTTACAACACTTTATAATTTGATATATTTGTATATTTTTTGTTCTGACTGAGTTTGACGCTGAGCTGTCGTGTCAGGTCATTGAATCGAAGCGTGAACGTTGGAGCAGCGAAGCTTTCTTCTTCTCTGATTTCTTCACTGATGTGACATCACTGCTCTCTCTCCCTCTCTCTCCCAGTTGTTCTCAACCTCTCTCGCCCTTTAAGCCTCTCGCTCTGAGACACATCAGTGCTTGTTTCAGTCTGCAGGAGGAAAGTTTCCAACTTCCTGCTTTTGATGTAAATTCCAGGTTAAACTGGACAAACCAATAGTTTTAAACTCATAAACAACAAATCAATAAAAGTGTTTGCTTGTTGTAGTAATTCAGAACATGAGTGTCACAGAATAAGGCGCAGTATGAGAGCCAAAATTTAAGATTATTGCTCAACCAGCATATGCTCCTTATAGCAGGAGGATATACTGTATCTATTCCTAAACCAGCTATTGATCTGATTAATACAAGGCTGGCACCGCTAACTGACAGGCCATAGCTGGCAAATGAGGAGACTATTTATTTGTGTTAGCATCGGAGAGGCTAGCGACACAAATCCTCTGAATATTTCCGACGTCTCCTCTGACAGATGGAGCTCTGTTCTCTCAGTTTCCCTCCATCCTGCTACTATGTCTCACTCCTCTGCTCGTCGTGATTAATCCGTCTGCAGATTTTAATTAACAGCATCAGCAGCTGGAAGGTTTGAGTGTTTTTGCTGACTCATTAAAGTGTAATCTTCACACTGAAGGAAGCATCTTTCTGTCAGAGCTTTTACTTTATGAAGTCTGATCTTCAACCTGAGGATTTCATGAAGTGCTCTATGGGGTGCCGTTTGTAAAGTTACACTAGGGCTGTCACGGTTAATCGATTAATCGACGACTAATCGATTATTAAAATAATCGATGACTAATTTAATAATCGATTAATCGTTTTCTTTTTTTTAGTTCTTTACTTTGTT
>NW_013952796.1:527097-539950 GCF_001266775.1 Austrofundulus limnaeus
GGTCCACAAGCTTTAAATGGATCAAACATATTAATTGCCCATTTTACTTTGACATTCGTGATGATACTTGCAGCTCATTTCCAGTCGTCCTCTGTTGGTTTTAGATCGGTGACTGTGACAGGCTGTGCTGTCTCTTCTGCCCCAGGAAAATGTACCTAGAGAAGATGCTGGAGCACACTTTCTTGTGTGACTGGCAATCCTTCTGGTGGAATAATGAAGGATAGTTGATTGACTGGATCTTTTCTTAGAAGCTTGTACAGCTTAGAAGAGGCACTAGGCCCTTTAACTTCTTCGCAGAACTTCCTCCAAGAAAGCCTCTTACACTCCCTTAGAARACTTTTATAGTGATTGCAGGACTTTGCATACTGTTCCCACCTGGTTTTGCTTGGTTGGGATCTGTATCTTTGCCATTTACATCTTGCTGCCTTACGGAGGCCAGACAACTCTGAAGTCCACCAAGTCGGCTGCTTTGAAGGCCTCCAGATTTTCTCCGGACAGGCAGACTTATGAGCAGTTTGCACAGCATCAGTCATGCTTGTGACCTCTGTTTCAATGTCTTGCACAGTTTTAATCCTGGCAATTCTTCCACCCATCAACTGGGTTAAACTGCTGGTAAACAGATTCCAGTCAGTGGTTTTTGGGTTTCTGTAAGTGACTGGGTGTGGTTTCCCCATCTTCAGCTTAAACTGAATACGTCGATGGTCTGACATGGTTTCCTCTGGGGACACCTCCCAGTCACATATACTGTTTACCAAGTCCATGGACCTGACTGTTATATCAATGACCTCCTCGCTATTAACGTTTGGAATGTAGGTGCATTGCCCTGATTAAGAATAAGTAGATCTTCTGTCATCAAATATTCTAACAGTGACCTGCCTCTAGGGTTAATATCAGAGCTCCCCCAGCACACATGATGGGAGTTGGCATCACAGCCTATGAGTACAGGGAGGCCCTTATCTTTGGCATAATTGACTATCGCCATGAACTCCTGTGATGGAGGTGGCTGCTGTGAGTCAAATGGCAGGTATGCAGAGGCTGCAATAATTTGTCTGGATTCACCATTTGACTGAATATCCAACTGCACTGTTACAGCATCTCCTGTTGTTAGATGGGGCAGTGCAGTGTATCTCACGCCTCTTGTCAGGGCTATTGCTGCTCTTGATCTTTGGCTGCTCACATCATATAAAAYTGAGCCCCCAGGAAATCCCAGGCCTCTTCCCATAGATTTTACAATCCAAGGTTCTTGGATCAAAGCTATGCCTGTGTGCATCCTGCTAAGGCAAGTACACAGCAATGTACTGGCCTCTTTACAGTGATGCAAGTTGCTCTGAATGAATTCCATCATTCCCACAGCCACAGAGACTGGAGGTAAGATAGGATTCACTACTTGGCCTCACTAATTGCTTTGCCACTGACCTTAAAGGTCAGCCGGCTCAGCTCATAGTATGGCCTGTTCCCCAGACCTGCTAAGACATCTAGAGACTTGTCGTCCACACCAAGAAGCAGAAACTGACCAGTAGTCTGCCGCTCAACGTGAACAACCCTCCAGACATCCGTTTGCAGTCCCGGGTTCTGTCTCCGGAGTCGGCGCAGAATCACCTGTGGTTCTGCAGATTTCCCAGGCACAAATACCCCGACTCTCTTGAGAACTGGGAGGTCCCGGACTCTCTTGACAGAGAATCCATGGCCCTCCCAATTAGGGATCTGGGAGACAGCACGTACGAGCCATTCCATGGCTGGTTCGTTCGCGCAGGTCACTCGAAAGGTGCCCTGCACAAGACCTGACTCACTGAACCATGGCACCGGATGGTCGTCCGGCACCTGGTCAATGAGCCCCACCAGGCTGGCCCGCATGGGTTCGCTTTCCTCTTTTGTCAGAGGTCAGTTTGGGTCATCATCTTTCTAGATGATGACCTGCAAGACCCCGCCAGCAGCCAGTGCCATTGAAGGCCTGTTGCAATGTTTTTTCGGGGCCTGGGCACTCCTGGAGTCGAGACTGTAACCCTCTTCCTCTTACGAGAAGAAGTCCCTGCTCCATCTCCAGCACTGGTTTTACTCTGGCTCCGAAGCCAGAGTAAGAGTTGTTCCAGTCACTGTACTAGCCTGCCCAGCCTGGTTCCCCACCAGACAGACCAGAGGCACTGTTGTAAGACCACCTGTGGCACCCGCATCCGAGCCTTTGGAAGGCTCTTTTGCCAACTCCCCCTTACCAGCCACCAAACATGAAGAAGATTTCTTCTTCCTCTTCTTCTTCCTTTTTTCTTAAGGTCTTGAAGGGAGAGACCCTATAGATCTCCTGAGAGTTCATCTCCCCCCTTGACCTTTCCTCCATCAGAGGACCCCAACAGCATGTCGGTGTCCTCATCACTTAAACACTCAAGCACTTGTGCGGCCCCGACCCCTCCCCAAAGAGGTGCAATCAAGGGGCTACCCTCGTGCTGAGTACTCCTGGTAGACCCAGGCAGAATGCCTTGCCGTCACCGAGTCCCCAGGCACTAAGTCCTCCGGTTGTCCAGAGCCCAACACATAAGTATCAGGCTCCGAAGCCAGAGTAAGAGTTGTTCCAGTCACTGTACTGGCCTGCCCAGCCTGGTTCCCCACCAGACAGACCAGAGGCACTGTTGTAAGACCACCTGTGGCACCCACACTCAAGGCGCCACAGGCTGGGTCCCCGGAGATTTTAGAACACCCTTTTGCCGGGTACTGGGGGCCGGTCCCTTGTCTGCTCATCATAAAATTCTTGCTGACTTGCCATCCACCAGGGGTAGACAGCTAACGAGTGTTGACAATACCCGGGTTTTATATCAGAGTTTTCCTTCTCCTAGGCGGGTTGCCTGCCATGGCTAACGAGCCCCACCTGCCCGGCTGCTTTTGGTTCACGGCACCCTATTCACCTTTCAGCTTATTTCAGTCTCTCGATGTGCAAACCTGATAGAGACATACCCCAAGTGACTTGCAGCTGTAATCGCAGCAAAAGCTCTATAAAGTATTACCACAAATCTGGTCAAGTAATTTTGCACGCTCAATTTTTTTATTTATTTAAAAAGTTTAAAATATCCAAAAAATTTAATTCCACTTCACATCTGTGTCCTACTTGTTGTTGATTCTTCACAAAAAAAAATCAAAAATTTATATCTTTATGTTTGAAGTCTGAAATGCAGCAAAAGTTCAGCCTCCGAATACTTTTGAAAGGCACTGTATGTAAAAGTTACAGTTTTCTGAAATTGTACCGGATGGACAGATGAACAAACAGAGAGCATTTCTATGTCCCCCTGCCTTGGCGACAGAGGACAAAAACTGTAAATCTGAACATCAAAAATTAAATGTGAAATGAAAATGAACTTACACTAAAAGGTTTTCCCTTCAATTAGAACATTTATAGGGTTAAGATGAAAACAACAACACTAAAACCCTGCTAGTGCATAATCAGCTGGTGTGTGAATGTTTCTGGTCTATTGAACTAAATAAAATAGAAATAGCTTTTATTGTTCCTTAGTGGGGAACTTTAGTCACTAAAGGAGCTCTCAGGCTCAGCAAACAGCTTCACATAGCTAGGATTTCTATTAAATTAGTCTGCCTGTTTAGTTTTTTTGGTTAGTTTAGTTTTTTTTTTAGTTAAATGGATGTTGTGCATGTTCTTTTTCCTGTTGGTGCAACATGATCTTTGTAGACTGACTCCGGCATCTAGCAAAAATAGGACTGAATCTAATTTTGGTGGAGTAGGACACCTTCAGAGACTGTGAATGTAATGTATAATAAGAATGAAGTGGAATTAAGGTTTGGATTTATCTTTATTTATTTTTTAAAAGAGCCCCGATTTGACCTTTGTTGTTAATTGGCTTCAGGCATGTCCAACTGGGAGGAGACCCCGAGGAAGACCCAGGACACGCTGGAGAGACTGTCTCTCGGCTGGCCTGGGAGAAGCTTTGAGTCCTTTCAGAAGAGATGGAAGAGGTGGCTGGGGACAGAGAGGTCTGGGCTTCCCTGCTTAAGCTTCTGCCCTCGTGACCTGACTTCGGATAAAGCGGAAAAAGATGGATGGATGGATGTATGTATGTATGTATGGATGGATGGATGTTTCTTTGTTTGTGGTATAACATTGTGTAAACACCATATGTCAGATATGCTGCAGAAACATGAAGATGTTTATTTCTTGCCATGTGATGGGGACATGTGATCCACTGACACTACTTAAACTCCCAACCTTGGAAGCAGGTGCAGTGTTATTCTGAAAAAGCCAATGAGCAGCAACATCATTAGTTTTCAAGTTTGGTTCATAATGTGAGCATGTTTCTACCATCTGTTTCCAACCTGTACTGCCTGTCCCTCAGATGATTGTACTGTAAGGGAGGTGTTTATGATCTCTGGATGTTGGCAGCTTCACCAGAGAGAGGACTGCAGAGCACTTCTGGGACTCGGCACACTAAAACCGCACTTTTGACTCTAGATTATTGACACAGCTGCTATGCTGCTGCAGTTCCAGGGGCGGTGAACAAATCTGAGCGCAACTCCCTACATTCTTCTTTTAAATGTCATTAAGTGCTCCACACACACAACTCAATTCTGATTGTGCTGAAATATGAGTACATAAAGTCTCTGTTGCTGGGTCATTCAGAGGATACCTTGCCTACACAAGCAGTGCCACAAAAAGTAATACTGTATCTTGATGTGTCCACGGACATAAATTGTTCTTGTTTTTCTTTAAAAATCTGGTATTGAAAGGATGACAACTAGCTTCAGCAAGAAAAACAATACGGAGGCTCAAGTGGTTTAGTAGAGGAGGTAAAAGTAGCATCTCACTAAAATACCTTAAACATTCTCAGTTTTTCATGAGTCACAGGGGCTCATCTTGTCTCTTGAATTTTGAACACATTCCAAAAAAATTGAGACAAACTTACATGCAAAATAGTTGCAAAGTTGTGGGCATCTCAAACACTTCTCAGTTAAAAACAGTTAAAAAAAACCATGCTAATGATAATTTATTTCAAAACCTGGTCCAAATCTGCCTGTACTCCTGTAGATTAAACAAATCACAGACAGTTGCCAAGGTGAGTGCGAAACAGTGTGGATGAAGGTGGGCACTGAAATAATGTGGATGGCCTAAAAATGAAAATTTCCAAGCCATACACACAAAAATAGGCCACGTGGCATACTGGTTATTTGGTTGCAAGCACGCAGTGTTCAGTGAGACTGCAACTGAAAATGTGTCTATTTATGTTTTCCAATTTTGAGTCACCATCAAAATCAGTTTTGGCCTTCATCAGTCACAGTAAAATATTAACTTAAAACAATCAACCAGATGATCCAAAGTCATGTAGAACCAAAACTATTTGTTTCTCCTCAGAGTATACATTTTTTCTCACTCTGTTTGACCAAAAGGTGACTGGTATTTAATGTATCAGTTAACACAGCAGATAACCCTGCACGCACATCCACTCTAAGATCAATTTAGAATTATCACCCATAAAAAACTCTTAGAACAGGTAAACTTGAGATTTGAACTGGAAACTTTCTTACTGTGAGTCAACAGAACTAGCCACCTGCACCACAATTACCCTGCTGACTGAAAAAGTCACTTGGAGGAGACACAAAACGTTTTCAACAAAGAAGAACCCATCCAAAGGGTACACATGTTTTTAATATATTTTTCTACCTAGACCAGGGCTATTTAACTGGCAGCCTGCGGACCACATCCAGCCTGCGAGTGACCAAAGTTTGGCCCGCCAATTGGTTCATTCATCGCTTAAATGCAGACTCCCAGTTTTCTACTTTAATTACTCTAAGTTATTTTAGTTAAACAGACATGTGTGGTATCTACAGTGACATCAGAATCTTGGCTACAAGCTGGTAAAACCATTTCCATGCACACTCAAGACAGTTAAAATTACAAGCAGTTGGTTAAAACTATGAAAATAAAATTAAATTTGTTTCAAAATTTGGCAAGTCAGAGATGTCGAAACATTTTGTTAAATATGAGACAAAATGTGTTATTTTTGTTTTTGAAATTGTTTAATTATCATTACTTTTATAGGGTTCTGTATGTTGTATTCATGATTAAATGCACCAAAACTATTTTAAAGGTAATAGATCTTTGTAATACTTGGTTTATTTACATAATGATTTTAATTGCTGGATGTTCGGCCCCTGAGCTGTTGACCTGCAGTAACTGTGGCCGTGATCTAGACTACTGAAATGCATTTAATCATCCTTCACCAGGTGCATCAGAACATATAGAATCTAGATAACAAAAGTTACTGACTATGTTTAAGGCACTAAAATTATGTCTTTGTCTTTGGGGGAAAAAATTATGGTTTGCATTAAAGCAGAAATTCCTATTTAAATGTCCTTTTTTCTAGCTTACTCAAGAATGTTACTCAATTATACAAAAAAATATGCAGATTATAAACATGCCTTCTTCTGAAATGCAAGTCCTGTTAGGACTGTTACTGATGTCCTGCTGGGTGTAAGAAAGAAATGCACAAGTTGTGTCCACCAACATAACCACTAATTTTCATTCAGTGATCCCCCCCCCCNTTGGTTGCACAGAAAGACATTAACATTCACTAATTTAAAGTATTTTTTTGTTGTTTTCTGTGAGAGTGGGAATGATCAAATTATTTTTATCCTTTTAAAAGTATTTTTCCTTGTATGAGGTTTCTATGATGTGGACAGTTATCTGATTAATGTACAGCTGCACAAAACATGAATAAAAGGAAAAACTGAGACCACAAGAGAGAGAATGTATATAATAATCTGTATGATAATAAATTGCATCAGCTGTAACTTTATCCAGTGCCGGTTTTAGGGTGCAGTTCAGTGTTCCAAACCGCTGTCATTACTGGGCGTTCAGAGAGATCTGCTGATAACATGGGATTGATGTTGGCCATTAAAGAAATGTGTGCACAGGACAGGAAGGGTTAGTTACTTTTGGCCCCCACTACAGAACTGTACATCAGTATGTTGTCACCCAGGCTGATGTCACAGCAGGTCCTTCGGCTAAGAAAACACATTCTCTGTTTTGTGTGTGTGACCACAGGATCTAAGGTTAGTCTCTGCCCAGTAATTCATGCCAAGACCTGTATTACTTCTGGGTTCATGGGCAAATGTATTTCATAACCATACATAGTCAATGTAACTAAGGAGAATACAGCTTCAGGTCCAAAACATTTGGTAATACGAATCAAGATGACAACAAAAGTCTTTAAAGGGATATTTCAGGCATTTTGAAGTGGTGTTCTGAAAAACAAAGTTAAGAACAATTAGTGTCTTACCTGCATAAACAGCTAGTTGATTTAACTCAGTTTGGAGAAACAGAGTTTAGCTTGTCTATTATTTATACAAAATTTTGTGGATGAGACCAACCCTGCCTGATCACAGAAAGTGGACATGGGACTTGGTGGACTAGCACCAGCAAAACCACATCCTGATCAGCACGGGGAGAATTACCCCTAATTTACACTAGCAAATACGCAGCCATCATAATGAATGAGAGCAATTTTACTAATTTGCATTATAAAATGCAAATTAATAAAAGTTATGTTTCTAAAGAAGCCAGCCAGAACTTCACTGCGTCAGAATTTCCCTATCCTGAGTAGCACACAGGTGACTGTGGAAATCCCTAGGAAAACCAGAACCCGGCTAAGGGTGGGCAGTCATCTTTCCCAAGCAGCTGAGGTTTGAGAGGACAGGAAAATAATTACAAATGCAGGCTTGGTCCAAGTTTACATTTTATGGGGAAAAAACAAAACACATAAAGCATAAACTGTGAATACAAACTTGAAGAGTAAAGCAAATTTTTATTTACCATTGTTTATCCAGGCAAATCCCATTGAGATCGTATATCGCCTGAAAGCAACCTATTGTACATATTTTTGGGGGTGGGAGAAACCAGAGTACCCAGAGAAAACCCACACAAGCACGAACATGCAAACTCCGCACAGAAAGACCCCAGGTCCGAACCGGGGATTAAAACCAGGACCTTCTTGCTGTGAGGCATCGGTGCTAACCACCAACACGTCGCACTGCCAAATAAAGAAAGAGGAAATGGTGAGTTTGTCCTTCATAAGCCTAAGTTTACAGCAGCATAACTAAGTGATAGCTCAGGAAACCCAAGCCAACTAACAATAGCAGTCAGTGAAAAAAAAAGTCTTGAACATTTTTCATTTAACAGAAAATTTAATAAAGAGTCTTTTGGATATCCACATGATAAAGAATCACAAAAGGTCAGCCTAGAAGAAATAAATCTATGGAACAATTTTTCGCATTTTTATTTTGAGAAGATGTTTCTAATTTCAGTACAGGAAAGCTGTCCTGGTTACATTTTGTGAGTTCAAACATGTGTTTTGGTCTAAAACCACACCATGATATGAATAAGGTGAGATGGACCGAAAAATGCAGGCAGGCAAGAACTAAAAGTAAATTAACTTTATTAAAGAAAAGAGCTGACGTGGCAGCAAAAACCAAACTAAAATCCAAAAAGACGAGGTGAGGCGAAACATGGAACATGAGACCAGAACAAACAATGAACGGATGAAGGTAGAGAGAATGAGAGCCAGTATAAGTAGTCAGAGGATAAGTGGAGACTGTGATGATTAAGAGTGAAGACAGGTGTGAGCAGAATGACTTAGAAAGACTGAATAATCTGAGGACTGAGATGACAAGGCATGAAAAGAACACTAGAGGAAGACACAAGACAAGAAAAGAAAATACACACAGATCCTCACAGTACCCTACCCCAAAGATCGTCTCCTGACGATGACCACAAAAACACGGGAGTGGAGGGGGTACTGACAACAAAACAGGACGGAGGGCAAAAAAACCCCGAAAAACTACAAGACCATGAGACATGAACACAGACAAAGAATTTAAAAAAGGCAAAAGGCAAACCAAAAATTGACAGGAAACCCTGGGCAAAAAAGTAAACAAGAAACAGTCAAAGATGGCCCACAGCACATCCAATGGGGGAAACAACAAAATCTTAAAACTAATCCTCCTTTTCTTTACTGTTCTTAATCTTAAAACCTTGCATAAGTTTAATGTACCTGTAAACATTTGGTTTATCAAGATCTAAATATAAGGTTTACTGCAAGGGTGCCCAACCAGTTGCTTGTGGGCAACCGGTCGCCCGCCAGCTGGTTCTCAGTCGCCCGCAAAGTGCAAACTTGCTCTAACATCTGACGAGCTGGTTCGTTAGCTGTTAGAGCAAGGTTGCGCTCCGGCTCGGGACTCATGTCCGCTTGCTGAGCTTCATTCTAACTCTGGCAGAAGCGGTGGAGGTGAGAGGCGGGAGGAGTTTACATTCCAGCCTTGAACACACTCCCTCCGCCCTCCCCATCTCATATACGTCATCTCGCGAGTTTTTGGGTGTCGTGAAACAGGCAGCACTCCGAACATGATCTCGCGAGATTTTAGGGTCATGTGTTCAAAAACAAAGTGGAGTAATACGAGTTGTTAGTTACTAGTGCAGAAAAAAGTGGATGAAAAACGAGCAACCAAGGAAACAAAAAGTTATTATTTTCACCCGGAGAGGGAGTGTGACAATGTGTGTTTTTGTTGTCTTGTGTTAAATCCCCTCTTGTGTTCACTTGTTGTCATTACGCCTCTTTCCCTCAGATTATCTTCTTGTGATTACTTCTCAGTCAACACACACACCTGTCAGTGGTTTCCCATTAGTTTCTTCATCAGCTGTTCATCTCCTCATTTCCTTTGTATATATTCGGGTTCAGTACTCCACACCCTCACTGATTCGTTGTTTGGTTCATGCCAACTGTCTGGATGTCCCTTGTCGTTTTCCCCATGTCTTCTGAGTTCTTTGTTAGTTTGCTGCCACGCCAGCTTTTGTTTTATTTTTATAATAAACATTCTCATTTTTGTTAAACTTTATATCTCCGTCTGGATTTTGGGTTCATTTCCTCGACACATGCCAACAGAATGAACCAGTCACCCTACAAACCCACCGGGAGAAAGATGTTTGTAAAAGAAGCTCTCGACTCATCATTTCATGAGGAGCAAAGGAATTCAGGTACGGTCCGACAACGAAGACGGAAGCACCATGTAAAGAGGATTGAGATCCTGCCATCACCTCTCTTGGTGGAGGAGGAGGAGAGGAGGTTAAAAGAATCTCTTTTTCTCAAGACAGACCAGACCCATTCACCACCTGACTCCAGCTTTATTTCCAGTCTCTCCTGCACTCCAGTTATTCATGGTCCCACATGTTTCTTACCCACACCGGCCCCAGACTCATCAGACCTCACCATTGAACAGCTTTTCACTACAAACCTCTTTTCCTGTGAACTTCATCAAATCAATTCTCAGATGTCTAAGCTGCTTTTCTCCAGCGCCAATAACCCAGACCCCAAGTACAATCTCATCACCTGCTCTTTAATAGAGAAACTCTTCACCTCACACCCTGGACTGTTACATATCCCTGAGTACATTCATCTTCTGGATCAAATCAAAGAAATGAAGAGAAACATCACCTCCACCATCTCCAACACACCTCCCTCCTGTGACTTACCTCCAGCACCTTCTTTCAGTGAATCTCTTGTAACGGGCTTCTCATAGCCACCTGGTTCCAGTGCCAGCAAGAGTCCTGGGTCCAGCTCTCCAGAGCAGAGAGGGTCCTGGACACCTCCCTCTCCAGAACCATCTCAGAGAAGGCTCTTGAGACCTCTAGCCACCTGCATCTCTGAGAGAGTCGATGCCTCCACCTCCTGTGTTTCCAGCGCCTCTGTGAGCCTGGAAGCTGAGGACTCCTTGCTGCCTGCTGTTGAGGTCTCCACCCCACCTGAGCTCTCCCCACCAGCTACAGCTGCAGTGTCTCCTCAGCCAGACCCTGCAGTGTCTCCTGAACTGGCCCCTGCAGTGTCTCCACTGAGCCGGCCCCTGCAGAGTCTCCAGTGCCGGCCCCTGCAGAGTCTCCAGTGCCGGCCCCTGGAGAGTCTTCAGTGCCATCCCCTACAGAGTCTCCTCTGCTGGCCCCTCCAGAGTCTACTCTGCTGGCCCCTTCAGAGTACCTCCATGGCCGAGTACCGGGCCGCCCCCCCCGAGCTCCATCATCACCGTGGCAGAGCTCCAGGTCGCCCACCAGAACTCCATCCTCTTCGTGGCCGGGCTCAAAGCCGCCCGCCAAAGCTCCTCCTCTGACGCGGTCGAATCCATGGCCGCCCTTCAGAGCTCCGCTTCCACTGCGGCCGAGTCCACAGCCGCCCTGTGGAGCTCCGCCTCCGCTGCGACCGAGTCCACGGCCGCCCTCCGGAGCTCCGACTCCGCTGCGGCCAAGTCCATGGTCGCCCTCCAGAGCTCCACCTCCGCTGCGGCCGAGTCCATGGTCGCCCACCAGAGCCTCTGCCTTGTTGTTGTTGGGCCCCTGAGTGGCCACCTGAACTCCCTGAACTTTTCAGATGTGCCTAGGGCCATTCTTTGAGACTATTTTTGTTTTTTTGTTTTTTTCCCTGGACTTCCTGTCGGTTTTTGGTTTCGTTTTTGTTTCCTTCATTGTCTTTTGTTTCTGTCCCTCCACCCCATGTTGTTATTGTTTCCCCCGTCTCCCTCCCGTGTTAATGTCATATTATCCGGTGATGATACGTAGAGGGGAGGTACTGTGAGAATGTGTGTTTTTGTTGTCATTACGCCTTTTTCCCTCAGATTATCTACTTGTGATTACTTCTCAGTCAACACACACACCTGTCAGTAGTTTCCCATTAGTGTTTTCATCAGCAGTTCATCCCCTCATTTCCTCTGTTTGAAAATATTCTGGTTCAGTACTCCACACCCTCACTGGTTCATTGTTTGGTTCATGCCTGTTCATGTTTGGATGTTCCTTGTCATTTTCCCCGTGTCTTCTGAGTTCTTTGTTTGTTTGCTGCCATGCCAGCTTTTGTTTTATTTTTATAATAAAAATTCTCAATTTTGATAAACTTTTTATCTCTGTCTGGATTTGGGTTCATTTCCTCGCCACATCCCAACAGGGAGGAGGACTATTTTTTTTCTAATTCGAAGTCTATTTGCCTTATATGTAATTAGAGCGCCGCCTTGTCCAAAAAAGGGTAAATTGAAGTGGCATTTCAAGACGATGAACAAATGGTACAAGATGTATTTCCCCTCCTAAAAGTTCTTTATGGACTCAGAAAGTGCTGGAGCTGAAAAACAAGCTTGCAGGACAGCAATCAATTTTCACTCGGCCAAGCACAAGGTAAGGCTGCCTGCTACGATAGTCTCATGATCCTGGCTCAACACAAAAAATCTTTCAGCGATGGAGAAGTTATGAAAGAATCGTTTATTGAGGCTTGTCAAGGAACTTGGCTATTCCAGCCATTACAATGGTTGGAAACAGGCCGACGGAGCCCACCTTTGACCTTCAACAGAGAAGAGGACGCGACAAAAAGAGAGGTCATAAGAGAGACCGGGATGCAGGGATAATGGGCCGGAGAGAAGAAAAATGCAGGAAGAAGAGATTAAAGGAGTAATAAGAAGTAATGAGTATAATTTTGATTTATTTTAATGCTGGCAAATGATAAACCAATGTAACAATTATATGCTTATAACAAAAGTGTGTATTGAATAATGTAATGTGATGATTAATGTGTTTTAATGTAAGATGGTGGGTTTAGAGGAAAGTGTTGTTGGTTAAGATAAAGGAATGTGTATGACATTTAAAGACAGCAAGAGTGCAGAATGGAACAGAATGCACTTTTCTAAAGCAGTAAACAGGGTGTGCAACAAACAATGTATGGAGGTAAATTTGTGTTTTTATTATTCAATCAAACAAAAAGCATCTTCAGTCAAAAAAAATAATTTCAATCAAAAAAATTTTTTTCAACCAAACAAAAAATAAATTCAATCAAAATTAATA
>NW_013952796.1:540044-542656 GCF_001266775.1 Austrofundulus limnaeus
ATTTCAACCAAAAAAAATGTTTTATCAACCAAATAAAAAAAACTATTTCAATCGAAAAGAAAAAAAACCTATCAAAACATTTTTTTTGCAAAGAAATCAACCTTTTGGTTGACTTTCTAAGTTTTTGTTTGACTTTCTAAGTTTTTGATTGACTTTCCAAGTTTTTGGTTGACTGTCTAAGATTTTGGTTGACTGTCTAAGTTTTTGGTTGACTGTCTAAGTTTTTGGTTGACTGTCTAAGTTTTTGGTTGACTTTCTAAGTTTTTGGTTGAACTCAAAAAAGTTTTGAACTCAAATGTCACAAACGGGGGTAGTGGCGCAGGGAGTAGAGAAGCCAACCTTTTGATCCGAAGATAGCCGGTTCAACTCCAGCTTGGTATCCTAGTTGCACATGTGTTCACATGTGTGATAGGATAGGATAGGTTAAATGTAGAGACTTGAAGGAGACATATTATGCAAAATTCACTTTTTAAAAGTTTTTTTACTCAACTTTGGGTGTGTACTTCTTAAGAAAACAGTCCTAGGACCAAAAGAAACGCACCCAAGGGCATATTTACTGTAAGTAAATGTATTTTAATGTATATTAATTACAAGTTTTTAGACATTTTGTGATGTCACAAGCCGTARGACAACCCACCAGAACCTGCGTTCAGCCTCTTACCTAGCAAACCCCAGGTGAAGCTGCTCCTCCGTCTAAAAAGCCGTCACTGTGTTGTTGTGTAATGTGCAGCTCATTGAACATCAAGCCTCTTATAGCACGATGAGTAAAGTATTGGACCAGAGAGTGGGAGACCAGGGTTCAATACCGGCTTGGACATGAAGAATTTAATTTTTTATTTTCGTTTGATATGAACATGTTTTCTCATGTACTTCTATTGTTTAGCTTATTAAAGCCTTGTTAAAGCCTATTTGCTAAAGTTGAGTAAAAAAATCTTTAAAAAGTGAATTTTGCATAATAGGTCTCTTTTAGCCTAGGTAGCAGGTTCAACTCCAAGATGGTCGCCATGTTGCACGTGTGTTCACATGTGTGATTGGTTAAATGCAGAGATTTGAAAGAGACCTATTATGCTATTATGCTTTTAAGTCTCTACATTTAACCTACCACACATGTGGTCTCCAGGAGACCAAGAAGAGGATCTGGAGGACCTTCCTCCACCCCCACCCCCAGTGTTCGAGGATCAAACAGACCCACCACAACAGGGTAAACAYAGAGAGTCCYTATCYGAGGGGAGATCAACTTACCATCGTCCTCCCTCTGACCGTGAACTCGACAAGATAGCAAAAAACATCAAACCGTTCGATCCTAGCCCAACAGGCTCTTATGACACAAGAGCCTACCTTCGGGACATAGATTTCTATCTTGAGAGCTATCCAAACGCTAATATCGAGAACAAYCGTTACCTTCTCAGGCTAACATCAAGCAGAAAGGTAAACAGTTTCATCGATCGTCAACCACCAGAAATAAGAAACAATTACACACTTCTTTGTGAAAGCCTAGAAAGAGAATACACTCCCAACACGGGACCCCCTGGTTACCCATCCGCCGAACCCATAAAACAAGGTCGAAATGAACATCCTAATGAATACTATTATAAGCTTTTGCAGGCTTATTTTGGTAATAGGAACGAACCATTTATGGACGAGGATCCAGGCTTTAAATATCTCTTTATACAGAACCTTCACAAGGACACAAGTGCTCAGCTGAGTATACTCGCAGACTGGCGAGTCAATAAGATTCAGCAACTAAGAGACTGGGCCATCGCGGCATTTGAAAAAATAAAAAACATAAAAACTCTACCAGAAATCTATGTGAACAAAACCACATCCTCTCATTTGGAGCTGGAAGGAGCTCGATCAGAGCCTTCGTCTCCTACACTAGGTAAAAAGAAACAACGCTTTCAACCTACCAAAACTCAAAATAAAGGTGCTAATGGGAAACAGTGGTGGGGCAATCAAAACCAAAAAAGTGACCACAGACCTCAACAGTGGGGTCCAGGTCCAAAAAACAAACCTCCTAACGAGTACCAAGGGTACCCCAATAATCGTGGATGGCCTCAAAADAGACCACCACGCAAAGGATCTAACCCTCCTTCACCACGTTTAGAACGTGCTGAACAGGGCAAAAAGTCAACAAAGGTTGACTACGCTAAAGAGCTCAAACAGTATAGTGCAAAGTTTGAAAGTTTGCGTCGCGATATTGATGATCTCAAAAAGAGAAACAATGATGACGACGARGATAAAAAACCTCATGTAAAATGTATCGACCTGATAAGGACTGACTCCATGTGTAACACAGACACTGAAATCACATCCTTAAACAAAGGGGGGGGGGGAAACTCAAACACAACCAACACTGTGTTGACGGTCCAAACAGACCGTGAGAACACACAAACTGCCCAGCATAACAAAAGAATGCGTAGGCAGTCCGAGACCACTCACTTTCTTTGTGACCTTAACACAAAAGGGTGCGCAAAGAAGTTTTATCTTGAACTGAGACTGGAAGACTCAGTCACAGTGGAAGCCCTCCTAGACTCAGGATCGGACATAACAATTATGTCTAGCAAACTGTTCGAGGAGCTGCGTGCAGCTGCTGAACATGCTAACAGAAATCT
>NW_013952796.1:545705-547141 GCF_001266775.1 Austrofundulus limnaeus
TTGGTAATGAAAAATCAAAACAATTACATTTTATTTGCTTTTTGTACATTTCAAACTAACAGTCAAGCACAAAAATCTATTTATCTAAAATAATTTCATATCAGTACAGTGAGTGTGAGTATATTGTAGTTGTTCAATTAAAAAATACTTTATTGATCACAAAAGTAAATTATATAATATAATAATAGTTCAAATGCATGTATTTTAGTTTAGCTATGCTCCCCACTGTAGGTAAGGACATAGAGTGTGCAAATAAATAAAGCACCATTGTGAAACATTCGTTTGAAGATGTGGTTCTGCAGGTTTGTCATTSTGAGTGTCTTGCACTGGGTCAGACTCTGGCTTGTATATGTAAGGCTGGATTGACAAGTCTACCGTTGTTGACATCTTTATACTTTCTTACCATCACTAATATGCACCTTCATATACATTCATTTTTGTACTGTACTTTACGGTGTATATATGTATATAAATAATCATATGTGTTTATGTATATGTTTATATGTGCATTGGGACATTACTTTACATATCACATGTGTATATTGTGGGGTTTTGTTTATCTTTTATTAATCTTTCATTATTCTTCTCAGCCTCTCTTGTATTAAGCTGAAGTAATGTGCAAATTTCCTGACTGTGGGATCAATAAAGTTTTATCTTATCATATTTTATCTTAAAAACAGTTTTTAGTCTGTAGATAACTGGGTTTTTGCTGTGAAACTACAAACATGGCCAAACGGGGTGGATTCGAACACTCAGCGACCTGGAGGGGGCGGGGTATGAAATATCTCACTTGTATTTAAAGAGACCGCACCAAAACAGCTTGCTCTGAGACGCAACTCAGAACAGAGGTACTGTAAAAGCAAGGAAAGCAAGGAGTCTGTGAAGCAACAAAAACGAGGAATTAAGACCAAAGTGTTGCAGTTTTATTTTAAATAGACCATAAGTGAATGATTTAGACGTGAAAAAGAAGGATTTAAAAGCATGATATAATACCTTTAAGAAATTTTCGGATCTACTTTCTCCCCTTTTGTTATCAGTTTTTGAGGAATCCTTAGCTACACAATTATTGCCACTGTCTATATGTCAGGTTACCACCTGACATATAGACATTATTTCCTCAGAATGAAATGAAATTTCCTCAGATGCGGTTCTGAAAGAAGCATTTTCAAATGTTACCAAAATATGTCTGGCACTTTGCAGAAAATCCAGGACTTGCTAGAGGGATTATGTATCCCCTCTGGCCTGGGAACGTCTCGGAGTCCCCCAGGACGAGCAGGAAGGTGTCATGGGGAGAGCGGGATCTCTCTGCTGCTGCTTCCATGACCCGATCCCGGATAAGCGGCAGAAAACGGACAGACGGACAATTTATTTTGTTAGTCTAAATTATTACATTTAACTAATTCAAGCAGAATAGCCTATTGTCAACATAATTATGG
>NW_013952796.1:548547-550414 GCF_001266775.1 Austrofundulus limnaeus
GTTTAGACATTCTTCTGTAACCGATGCCATCATTATGCTTTGCAACAATAAGGTTGTGAAGGTCTCTAGAGAGCTCTTTTACCCATCATCAGATGGTTCTTGTGTGATACCTGGTCATCATTTGGGACTGAACCAGCTGATATTAACTTGCACTGACAAGGGGCAGGCTTGCTTTCTAATTACTGAGAGAGTTCAGCTGGTCCATTTCCATGCTTTTTTTACACCTCCCTTTCTTCATGTGTTCAATACTTTTTCCCTGTGCCATTCCACATTATTACAAATAACTTCATTTCTGGACATTTATGGTTTGATTTCTTTGTATGTTGGGTTGTATGTTTGGGTTGTTACTGACATCTCGTGAAAATTTCATGTCATTAGCACCTCTATTAATATATTTACTGAGAAAAATGTTGACGTGTTTAATACTTATTTTACCCGCTGTATGTGCATATGTGTGTTTTGTG
Organism: Austrofundulus limnaeus; assembly: GCF_001266775.1. Taxonomy (NCBI): domain Eukaryota; kingdom Metazoa; phylum Chordata; class Actinopteri; order Cyprinodontiformes; family Rivulidae; genus Austrofundulus; species Austrofundulus limnaeus. The sequence goes on from NW_013952796.1 coordinate 549,012, forward strand.
AAAATTTTGTTACCGTCTTCCCATAGGGTCAGGGGTGATGAAGGTGTTGAAAATGTGGCGATAGCTGAAACCATGTTCAGTGTGAAAGGGACAGGAAGAAGGAGCTTCATAGCAGGAAAAAGTGTACCGGTACACAATCAAAGTTTAGTATTACTAATACATTACGTATAGTGAAAATCATTGGATCACGAGTCTGTCATGACTGTTTTTTTCCCTGTAATTTATATTTTTCTGTACATTATCTTGTCTTATTTTCATTTTATCCAATTTCATCTTAATAGCCCATTAGAGTAATGATTATTACTTTTATTTTGATTTATTTTTTACTGTTACTGTCTTTAATTTCTACTATTATTGCTCCAATTGGTAAAGTCACACAGCAATATACTGTTTCTGTGGGTTAATGTATGTATCTGCTGCTGCTACTACACCTGGATTTCCTCGCGTGGGACAATAAAGGCTGTTTCTACGTAGTTACTGTCATTTACGATTTCTAAATTTTGTTTTTAACAGCATTCACAACTTTGCAACAGTGCACAAATTTTGTCAAGGTTTCAGGCATGTTCAAAGACTAGAAAACGAAGGCTGCACATTGGTAGCTAATAATGAAAAGTAAATTTAAGTTTCGTTTTTGCATTTAAAGTTTTTCACTTATTACTTCTGTAGAATTGAGCGTCTATGGCGAGATGTCTGGACCAGTGTGACACAGGTGTACTACGAGGTACTTCACAGCCTGGAGGATGACGACCTTCTGGATTTGTCTAATGCAGTTCACGTTTTGTGCACATTATGTGTTCCTCCCTCGGCTGGCAAATGCACTACACACTTTTACTGAAGCCTGGGACAATCATCCTTTGAAGTCTGAGAGTGGACTTACCCCAAACCAGCTGTGGGTTATGGGGCACATGTATAACACCACTGATGAAAGAGGAAGATTTTCAGGTTTTTTTGACTCAATTTACTACATTTGTTCTCATTTTTTCCCAATTGTAATTTGTTTTTTAATTCAGTGACAGAACCTGGAGCTGTTTGGCACTGACTGGGAGACGTTTGATGCTGTCAGACAAGAACCCTATGGAGTTCAACTCTCAGAAACTCCCTGTCCACCATCTCCTGCTGGATTGGAATCTATGACATCCATTTTTAATCCACTTGCACCATCACAGTCATACGGAAGAGACTTGTATGTACAGTGGGGAAAATAAGTATTTAGTCAGTCACCAATTGTGCAAGTTCTCCCACTTAAAAAGATGAGAGAGGCCTGTAATTGACAACATCGGTAGACCTCAACAATGAGAGACAAAATGTGAAAAAAAATTTGAGAAAATCATTTTGTCTGACTTTTAAAGAATTTTTTTGCAAATAATGGTGGAAAATAAGTATTTGGTCACCTACAAACAAGC
>NW_013952796.1:552459-553647 GCF_001266775.1 Austrofundulus limnaeus
CTATGATGTCAATTACAGGCCTCTCTCATCTTTTTAAGTGGGAGAACTTGCACAATTGGTGACTGACTAAATACTTATTTTCCCCACTGTAGTAATGACTCAATTTGTTGAAAGTCATAGAGTAGTCTGAGTAGTTGCTCCCAATCAAGATTGCTCATTAGCATGCCAGATTTCCAGCTGCTTAGAGTGGCATACAGAGAAAAGCTGTGAATATAAAAGTTTGATTTATTTTTCAGAAGTGACTTGAAGTTAGTGTGTAGTAAATACATTTGGAAATCAATGTAAAAGTACTCAGATTGTGTGAAAATCAAATTTGATTAAAAAACGATCCAAACTGCAAAGGCATTTTTTATTGTATGTAAAACATTAAAATATGCATTTTTGTTTTCAGTGTCAAAGCACAACAATGTGAGAAGGGCTGATAATTTTAAATAAAAGCATAAAATGAACAAATATACTTAAAGCATTAATTTAACAAATTTACCTCCATGTTTTGTAATTTAATTAGTCCTATTTTTCCAGCTTAGTTCCATTAAAATGTTTATTTAATTTACATTTTGCTGTTTAAAAAAAATCTTACTTGTACATGCATTTGTGTCATTTAGTGTATTATGTGATTATCTTTTAATTTCTCACGTCTATTTCCATGTGCTTTTACATTTTTCTGTTCCTTTGATTTTTAATAAAATGTATAAACATTTTCGACACAAATGCATGCACAAGTATGTTATGACCCCTTCCTTTAAACAAGGGGCAGCAACATGACAACCACAATAAATAGACAAGAGTCACTGCAAAGGTGTATAAAAAGTTTTATTTTTTTTTAACTCTGCTCCAAAAGGCTGTACAACTGTGGGGGAGAAAGGGACCATTAGGTGTGGTGCCAAACAAAAGAAACAAGCAAAACAAAACAGGAAACTTTGTTTTCTTGAAAAATCTAATTAAAATGTTGATACTTTTGCTTCCTGAATCTTTCTGTAATACGTTTGCTATATTGAATGTTTCTTTAATTGTTCTGAATTCCTCCATCATGTCTCTTCTTTGTTTGTCATATTTTTTACATTTTAATATTACATGTTCTATTGTTTCTATAATTCCACAATATTGACAGTTTCCATTTTCATGTTTTTTTATTATAAAGAGTGTGCTGTTAAGTCCGGTATGTCCCATTCTCAATCTGGTTAATAA
>NW_013952796.1:554280-558484 GCF_001266775.1 Austrofundulus limnaeus
GAGATGGCTCAATCAGGTTAAGCTAAGTTAGACACTCCTCATATTGAGATATAGAGACCCAAAATGTGCTCAACCAAATGGTTGAGCGGGCATTTAATGCTGTTCTATCTGCTCCCCATTCTTTTCCAGCTAAGCATCTCATTATATTTAAGATGTTCTTACATTTATCAATAATTTTTTGAATGTGATTGTTCCATATTACTTTTCCATCAAACCATATTCCTAAAAATCGTATATTCTTTACCCACTCTATATCTTGCTCATACATTTTCAACACTTTTAGTTCTGTTGTTCTTTTTTGAGTAAATATCATTGCTTTTGTTTTCCCCACTGAGAATTTAAACCCCCATTCATATGCCCATTTCTGTATATTATTTATTGCTTTTTGTATTTTTTTATAATGAATTCTACATTTCTACCTCTTTTCCATATTGCTCCATCGTCTGCGAAAATTGAACGTCCCATTCCCTCCTCTATTTCATTAAAAACGTCATTTATCATCACAGAAAATAATAAAGGACTAATTATGCTTCCTTGTGGTGTTCCATTTTCAACCTTATABTTTTCAGAATACTCTTTTCCTATTTTAACCTGTATTTTTCTATTTGATAGAAAGTTTTTAATCCACTCATACATTTTCCCTGTAATGTCTAGTTTCTTTATTTTAATTAATATTCCTTCAACCCAAAACATGTCATATGCTTTTTCAATATCAAAAAATACAGCTACTACACTCTCTTTATTTATCTGTGCTTTTTTAATTTCATTTTCCAGACACAAAGCTGCATCATATGTATTTCTTCCTTTTCTGAATCCACTTTGATTTGTAGATATATTTCTTGTTATTTAAGTAATATGTTAATCTCTCATTTATCATTTTCTCCATTATCTTACACATGTTTGATGTTAATGCAATTGGTCTGTAATTTTCTGGTTTTGTAGCCACACCAGACCTCCAGGTGAGCTTCTTAAGTAGGGTGTGGTGGAGTCCTGGTTGGTCTGTTCGAAACTCTTCCATCCAATCAGCCTTTAAAGATCCAAATTGGCTCCAGCCTGCAAGCTGAACCTGTAAATAGAGAAAAGAAAGAGGAGGAAGAAGAAAAATCTGCCAGACACGTAACAAGTACAAGGAAAAACAAAAGTATTTAAAAAGTACCATTTAAAATGTGTTAAAATATTTATTTTGAACTAAGCTGGAGAAGTAAAGGTTAATGAAATTATAAAACATGACGCAAAGTGCTATTTTTATTAGTGTTTTTTTAAATATACTGTATATATTTTTTGTTCCATTTCTGCTTTTATTTTGAATTATCAGTTTCGGTCCTCCATACAGTAATACTTCAGTAATAATGAATACAAAAATGACCACATTCAAATAATTTTCTGGGAAACTAACTGCTGAACCTGTAATTTCCTCGCCACCCACAAAAGGTTTGATTTAAAATGTGCTATGAACGTATGATATCTGATGTTCAGATTTGGATGAAAAACTTATTTTAAAACTCCTTAAAAAAGTATAAATGAATAGAACTGCAACAGTGAAACAAAACTTGGGTGAGTCACTCAGTCTCTCCCTCCCCTTATTTTATGAGTACTTCAAGTAAAACTAACAAAGTACTTCAGACCCTGTCGAAAGATTGCCCATACTGGATGGCTGTTTTCATGATGGTTAGGAATTGAGTTAATGTGGACAAGTGTGCTACTGGAAATGTTATTGTGCAAGTGCATGCACTGACCATTGGAAAACAAACAGCATGGGAGTTACAGTCTTGATCAAACTTAACATATAAATCCTTTTTTTTCGCTTGGAAGAAGAGGCTTATGAGCCTGTCCAGTGTTCCACTGCATGACTCTTCCAACTGTCAGTGGGTGTGGGTCCTCACTGTCTGTCTGTTCTTGTTCTTAAAAAAAAGTTTAAAAAATGTTTGTCTGCCTCTTGTGGTTACAATTAATTTTTCTTTAGACAGACATCCTACAGCAAACACTGTTGCTTTTAAAGTACAAGAAGAGCTAAAATGAAATAAAATAAAAAATTCACAGTACTGTAGCTCTTTCAACATGTCTTGTGGTTCAGTTAGCACTGTAAGACTTTACTTAGTGTGTTGTGCATATTGATAGCTGAAGGAAGTCTTGGAAGAAATTCATGATGTTCTCTTCTCGGGTGTACTTCATGGAGCCCTTCACACTGAAATCAGGCTGGCACTTCTCCAGTACAAATGCTGCATCCACCTTTTGAAAATTGGGTTCAGATTTCACTCATTTGTTGCATTCAACATAAAATATATTCAGTGAAAAAAAAAAACAATTATGTACGCACCCTATCATCGTCAGTTGGCACAAACAGTGACAGACAGAGATCTGGGTGTGCTTCCATAACCTTGAGAAGTCCATACAGATGCAGGCCTTTTCTCAGTTGATCAAGCATTGGGATAATTCGCATGGTTGAGTGAAGCACAATAGATCTGAAAACATGAAAATGGAGAATCAGTTCGCATATGCATTTTCAGTATAACTGAAGATAAGTTGTACAGTACATTTTGTCTATTGGGATCAGACAATTAAAATGTTTACTTACCTGATTATCATGTCTTTTTTCTCTGCAGAGACTTGTCCAGTGTATCCACAGGTGATGATGGCATCAGTCATTTCAGTAATGTTTTCACTGTTTGCTTTGTTTACCTAAAATCAAAGTGTTCCTTTGACTTATTTGTTCAATGAGTTGATTATTTAATATAAATTTTACTGCAGTTTCTGAGATGAAATTTTGTTTCTAGCTTCAAAGGGAAAGAATTGTGAAAACGGCAACTGTAATACAATTAAAATTAGCACTTTACATGAAATTTATAAAAACATACCAATCATTTTTCCACTGTTGGATGTTATACTGTATTAGACAAAATGATTCTTTATGTATGTTAGAATGACAAAAACTCTATGTAATCAATGCAAGAATGAAAAAAGCAGTGGATGTTAACACATCTGACAGTTCTGGATTATTTTAAATATTAAGCCATTTGTTTGAATCGTCATGTAGTGTCATGCTTCTAAACTTTGTAAGGCAGTCCCCAGGGTAGAGTAGTGAGGCAAATTGGCATTTTGAATGCGTGAGACATATTGTAGATAAAATACCTGGTTGTGATATCTAACACAAACTATTTACTTTTAAGTTTCCTTTCCTGTATAAATAGATAAGACTTTCAAATTAAAGAAATATAATTTCTGGCCTAAAATGTGAGAAGTGTAGTCTTACTAGAGGTCACACAAAGAGGAAAGCAAAGCACCCCCATTTGTAAAGTTGGGGTCCAAACAGCATTTTCGCAGACATGCATTTTTCTTTTTGTATATAGTGGTGTTACATCAAATTTTGATCAATTTATTATTATTTTACCTCCATAATAAGTTATGTCAACTCCGAGTCAGTAACATCACAGGCAGACACCTGAATGTTGTCCAAATCCCCAGAGCAAAGATATCTGTAGCACCATTTGCGAAGGAAGTTTGGGGGAGGTCCTCCTTGTGCTAAGCTGGCTGCCATAATTTCTCCAGCAGTCCTACATACCAGGCAAATTAGAAATATTAGCACGTTACTCAGGGCTTGATTAACACTTCGCTGTACCCTGGGCAACAATATTCAAGGGCCCCATCATCACGACCCCAGGATTACCAGTCTGGCGAAATACAGAGTAAATTATTGCAATATATAGTAAATATACTCAATATTTCAGATTCTAAGTGTATTTTGATGTACAAATGCTCATAGAACTAAAATACACTACTATGTCATCTTGTCAAGGACACTCCCTCACATGATGCTATAAAAACAAAACACATCAGTATAATCCTGTAAGGAATTTGGTGTTCAATACGGCTGAGGTCAACATTAAAACACCAGTGTTAAATAAATAGAATTGAAGAAGGAATAAACCATACAATCCAGAATTCTGGAGCGAGTGAGGTTTATTATGCCACCGGCTGACAAGTCAAAACCACACTGAATGAAAAACAGGAAGTCCCCGTTTAAATACAGTACACGATTCTTCAATGCCTGAGTTCGCCCTCTGCTGGCCTACGGCTGAATCACAGGCATTCAGACAAAAGACCTCACACTAATGTTAACACAGCTTTTAATTATGTGTTGTTATATAATTCGGACATGTAGCTACTCTATTTCAATTAACACATAATAGATCAAACATTATAAAAG
>NW_013952796.1:560054-565136 GCF_001266775.1 Austrofundulus limnaeus
AGTGAATGGTTGTTTGTCTCGTTTGTCTCTATGTGTGGCCCTGTGATGGACTTGCGACCTGTCCAGGGTGTACCCTGCCCCTCGCACTGTGACTGCTGGAAATGGGCACCAGTGACCCACGTGACCCTGAAAAGGAAGAAGCGTGTACAGAAAATGGATGGATGGATGGATGGATGGATGGATATCAATCATCTCTCTTTAAACTACTGTTAAATAAGAAAATAATATTATAAATTCTAGATTTATTTTGGACCAAAGTAGAAACAATAATAAAATAAAAAAAATTTTTTGGAGAAGAATACTTTTGAAATATCTATGAAAATCCTGTCCTGAAACCTGTCTGGTTTCTCAACAACAACAGGATGTGGTCCAGTCATGTGATTTAACCTCCATCTTTCTGTGGTTAATTCTCTGAGACTCTGTTAAAAATTATGTCAAAAGTAGAGACTTCAAACTATACACCAGTTTTTAAAGACTGTTCCACTTCAAGAATAATAGACATAATTTCTCCTTACCTGAGGAAAGTCTTAATCCTGTTCAGTTCAGTTTGAACTAGTTCCTGATATTCCTACCGCTCCGGCAGCGAATTACCCCACGCAGGAGAGTCCCTCCTTGATAAGATGGAGAAGATGAATTGAAGGTCTAGGTCTGGCTCCCCATCTTGAATTCCATCCGTAAATGTGCAACGTCGCACATGGCAGACCAATCCTAGCTCCGTCCGAACTTCCAACTGAACAAAAAAACCTGACCTGTGTAACAGGCCACAAACACGACAGAACTCTTTTTAAATCCTTAAATTATACAAATAAATTCTTCTTCATAAACCCAATATATTAACCGGATAACAGTTTATGACGGAGCATTTCTTTGCAACAGCTACGATTTTAGCGTTAGCTCTCCGTCAAAAGGCAAAGTACAACACGGTGAAAATGTAAAAAAAATAAACACAAAACTCACCAAAACCGATGTAACTTAGTTCTCATAAAATCCCCGTCAGTTTCCGACCAGGTAAATTATGTTTTCTCAGCTATAATATTTACTTTTCTGTAAATTAACCACCGCTCTTTTCCTCCAATTCCTCCTCTGCTCTCTCCCTCAGGTTTGTGCACTTCATACGGCAGTGTCACCCAGGCGCTGCGTCTGTGACGCTGGTTTCTTAAAGGGGCAGCGACATTATTTTCGAGGTACACTTCACTGCAGCATGCAGAATGGGGCGGGGACGGACCTTTCCGTCAGTCCCATACCTTATATGGAAATGGGACTATTGCATTCCGGAAATGAAGGTTGCTCCTTAAAGACGCGGGATTAAGAGAGCAAAGGAAGAAGAAAACCCTAACCCTAACCCTAACCGTTACTGTAATAGAATTTTAATATCCAAAAACAACAAAGATTTAATAAAGATTTGAAAATGAAAAAGGGACATACCACGTGACATAACACGTTTTCTAGCCATTTCCTTACTGTAAAATTTGTATTTTTAATGTTGATAGTGTTCTATGGTGTTTTGAAAGGCGTTGTGAAATAAAATGGGTTAATATTATTATAATTATTATAACACGGTTGGTACGGGAAATGTTAAATTTGTATTTTTAATGTTGAAAGTGTTCGATAGAAAATAGTGTCACTAGCGCCCCCTTCATGTTCGGAATGCAATAGTCCCATTTCCATATAAGGTATGGGACTGACGGAAAGGTCCGTTACCGCCCCGTTCTGCATGCTGCAGCGAAGTGTACTTGTTATTTTCTGTTCACAGACTTTAATCAGCTATTTATTCCTATTTATGTCAGATTTTAACATGAGCAACTATTTATTCCTATTTATGTCAGATTTTAACGTGGGTTACATCATGATGGAGGATTGACAGAAATTTATTAACTGACCTTTATTTAACCTGGAAAATCCCAATTATGAAAAATAATTTCTACCACTTCCTACAAATAAAAGTTAAATAAGCCTATCACTCTTATACTGGTCAAAATAAAATAAATTGTTAAGCATGCTGTAGATTATGTCTTTAGATCTGTAATTTATTTCATTAAGTTCACACAGCTGACTAGAATGTACTCAAAATATCATTTTATATTTCCTTCACACCTGCCCATCACCTTCATCTCTTACCTGAGACCCTCTGTCCTCCTACCCGAGACAAACTGTCCTGACTGAGACACTCCTACCTGCTGCCTCTGACTCTCTGTGTCCAGCTCCTACATCAACAGATAGTTTAAGTATTATGTTTTTACTGCTACCTGAATTCAGTCAGCTTTGAAAAGTCAAGAAAATAACATGTTAATTATGAAGCTAGTAGATTAAATTAGAGAAATAATCAGTTACTTATGAATGTAAATTATAACAGGTAATCAATAAATGTCATCAGAAAGGACCTGAACTCAATCTTAGCATTAAAATACAGTTTAACTGATTTAAAAAAACTCTTAATAATAGATAAGGTCATCACTAAGTGATTGCTGACATTAGCTGATAGACAACTGGCAGCAAGCTAACTTTTCATAAGAAAAATAACTGTCCTGCCCTACATTTTGACTTATGTTTGGTCCTTTGTAAAGAATAAAGTTTTCCAAGAGCTGGACTTTATCAGACTATTACCTGCTCTAGTAAGCTCCGAAGCTCTGACCACCACGTTGTTTTACAGCAGACAGCTAGCCGCACCCCCCCTTCCACGCATGCGCACGTGCATGTGTGTATGTGTGTGTCTGCACGCGTGTGTGTGAATGCGTGTGTCTGCGCCCGCGAGTGTGTGTCCGCATTTCAGAGAAAAGGAAGGGACGGGGTGAGGGGGAAGGTGTCGCAGGCTCCCAGCAGCTTCTGCAGTGAAATGAGAAGCAGGAGCAGGGAGGGGGCGGAAGGGATCAGGCGCAGCATACTTTTTATTTTGCCCGGAAAAAGGTAGACACAGCAGTTTCTGCCGCGTTACTGTTGGGAAACGTAGTTGCACGCAAAGGAAAAAAGATGTGCGAATATTGGTGGGGACTGTCCCTGTCCGGCCAAAGTTGGTGGGGACATGTCCACACCTTCAGAAAGTTACGCCCAAGCCAGAATGCATCGCTTCAGTTGTCCAATAAACCATTTAAAATTACTAATATATTGCATGCTTTGTTACCTACCATAAACATGAGAAAAATGACCAAGAAGCAGCAGAACTTGCAATCCACAACAACTTTTTATTTTACACCATGAGTCAAAAGTCTGTTTCTATAAATCACTTTCTCAAGCCGCGATGAAAAGAGCCATTGGTTGAAAACAATTTGTCATGCCACTAGTTGACAGTATTGTGCAAGAAATGATTCATGTTATTACTGGAAACATAAATTCTTGTGAACTGAGACAATGTTGCGCTTTAGGTTTTTAGCTTCCGCTAAGATTCATTTGACACGTGTGCTTTAGAACAAAATTTTGTGTCATTTTTGTATCATTACACAGACAGAAATTGTGATTTGTTTGTCAGATAACTTTCATTTCAGCCCTTGCCATTTAAGGAGACGGCTGGCCCACTTGCAGATCAACAGGCCTTTACACAGGGATCTTGCTGATATAATAAGCTTTATCGTGACCTAAGCGGTTCTGACCAGCTCCATGGTTACTGAATAATGCACAAGAAAACCATAACTCGTTATCTCGAGAAAACCTTTGGGAAATAAACTTGTTATCTTTAGAAAACAGTACTTTTAATAACGAGTACTTTTGAAAGAACCATGGAAAAAAATTATATGCAGAAAACGGCCACTCTAGGCTTCAGTAGTTTTTAAACTTAGCATATGATAAGATATTTAGAAGTCTTCCAGTTTCTTCTCATCACTCATGCTGCAGTATTAATTTTAATGAATTATGTATCTGGTGTGTTTGCCCAGCAGTGGTCATGACACATGACTCCTATGAAATATTAGTTCAGTCACCTTCTTCTTTTATGTTGCACAGCAGTCATGAAAGAACTGAAAGCATTTGTTGTGTAGTGGTAGGGAATATGCAAGAGGGTGCAAACTGATGGTGTTCCACAGATCCTGATTATCACTGACTACTACAATGCGTGGAATTCGTTTGCAGTGTTGGAAGCAATAAAATCCTGGGTCTTACAGCTGTAATGGGAACTGGCTTGCATATGTGCTTTTTTAATTTGAGGCCTATTTGAAATTAGTTCTTTTAAACCTTCGAACTGGCAGCTGTTTCTCATCTCTCCACACGTGTGACTCCTGCATTTTCTTTAATGTGTATGCTTGAATGTTGACAAAAAAGTAAAAAAAAAACTTGGTCAAAGCATTACAGCAAGAGTAGTGCTGAGAGTATATGACATAGTCTTCTTAAAACAAATCGGAACTAATCCATGAGCTTGAACCAAATGATAGTTGGCATTATTATTCTAAGTAGTAAAACAATGCAATTTTTCCTCAAATTTATTGATGTAACAACTGTTTTTGTGTGTTGATGTCAGCACCAAACAAAAATTTCCAGTCTGGTTGCAGTTTTTTAAATTTGAGATGAAAGAATAAAAAGAGTACAAAACTTAAGTTAATGTATTCCATTGCTATATTATTTGTCTACAGTAGTTTATATTAAACAGAGAAATTACTCCCCAAACACTATTCTAACAAGGTTGAGTCCAGGCATGGGCTGAGTACCGCTTTCAAGGTATACCATGATGTGAAAAATCAGGGTTTGAAAACCACTTAAATTTTCTGTTATACCATTCCTACAGTATAAGCGTTTTTTTTGGTTATTTTTCCTCCGGTCTGTTCAGCTGCAGACTTTACCCTGCGACCCCTCCCCCGCACAGTCCCGCAGAGCTGCAGGGGTTGTGTGATGGCTAAAGAACAGAGTTCCCCAAACTTTTCCCCTGTCTAAAATAATAAATCCAGCTACATGAAAATACTTAGGATTCCGTAAAGACCACGGCAATGTGGACAGTGGAGGCAACACATCTAACATGATTACAGCTCCAGGTAAAGTTTATGCTATCTTGAAGTGAACAAGCTAACTTTAGCATCAGATTGTGAAACATACCACCGTGTTGCTGTGGCTTTTTTTTAATGGATGGCCTCCCTTCTCCCCTTATAGCCATCCCCTCCACAC
>NW_013952796.1:568059-576283 GCF_001266775.1 Austrofundulus limnaeus
GTTATATATTTATACATTTATTTCCAATAATGATAGGTTTGGTCCTCCATAGACTGGCTTCATTCACTTCCTCCACTGCCGTATGCTAAACTAACTTGCAGACACTGTGCAGAAAAATCAATGTTGCTCAAAACTCCGCCTTCTGTTTTTTGATTAGCCCAGGTAAAATAAAGTACAAGCAGACACTGCACAGAAAATCAACGTTCTGTTCTCTGATTGGTTTGGCTAAAAATATGCCAACGAAATCCTTGTCTATGGGAGAAATCCCAGACTGAGCAGTGAAGGGAAACTAGAACTGAGTGGAACTGTGTAGGAAGGCCAGGCTAGCATAACTCCTCTCAGATCTAAAAACACAGAGCTGCCAACTCTCACGCATTGAGCGTGAGTCTCACGCATCTGAGGGTTTCCTCACACTCTCACGTCACACTCCCAATTTCTCACGCTGAGAACTAACGCCAAAAACGCAACTCCAGTCCACCTTTTTAATTATAAAAACGCATGTTTTGATATAAATCCAGTCCACATTTTCACTGCAACCCGTGGTGTTACACACAAGGACATGCCAGGTTGTTATCCAGTCCGTATTTTCACACCAACCTTCTCTCTGCCTGTAAACAGCAGCTCTGTGTAGTGGGGAGAGCATGGACCTGCAGAGACAAGGAAGCCCGGTGTGCTCCCCCTCCCAAATGAAAAAAAGATAAAGAAAGCAGGTGAGCCGCGCTGGTAAAATTAACTAACATGTTAGAAAGAAAGGAGAATGGGATGGATGTAGCAGAGAAACTAAGAGGGGGAAAGGAAACAGTTTGTGCAAGATGCAGCCAAATGAGTTAAATAAACATAATTTCTGTGATGAAGGGGCCAAAGTCAGACTGAAGCTGGACCACAAAACCAACAGAACCAGGTTCTACATCTATCATCACAGACTGAGGTTTTATGTGTTTGTGTTTCTGAATGTGTTCTTGGTTCACAGAACATTAAACACAGCATATCAGAAATGTTTACACCATACCTGCATAACATAATCTTTAATCTGCTTATGTTATGATTTGTGTCTGTGTTAATGTTTTATTATAGTTTTTTTTCTTGTCATCTGTTTTCCTCCTGCCTGTCTTTGCTCCAGCCCCGCCCACTCACACCTGATCCTCATMTTTCTCCCCCAGGTGTTTCCTGTTTGTACTCATTAGTTTCTCCTTTATATTCTGTTCTCTGTCTTCGGTCTTTGTCAGATCTTTGTTCTCTGTTGTGTTGCCTCATGCCAAGTCCTTGTATGTATTATTGCTGACACGTCAGCGCTTTGTTTTTTAATAAAACCTTTTTTTGCACATTTTGCCACCCTCACTCAATCCTGCATCTAGTGTTCAAACCAATCAAGCTCAAGTCAGTCATAACAGCTTAAATAACAAATTAAAATCAGTCCATACTGATTGACTAGAAAAATACATATTTTCTTTATTGTAAAAGAAAATATATCAAGTAATAATCTCTTTTCTTCTTCTGTTGCTGTAATGTATTGTTTTTTACCAGCTCAAGAAAAATACATTTCATTGAGTAGTTCATCTACACTGTGTGTGTGTGTGTGTGTGTGTGTGTGTGTGTGTGTGTGTGTGTGTGTGTGTGTGTAGAGTTTACAGAAGAGTTTGTACAATAAGAAATTTATACTGCAAATCAAGTAATCATGTTAAAAATCAGGTATTCATGTTAAAATTATGGTTTCTTTTGCATCCATAGTGTGATCAGATTAAAGGCCTCCAAGCCAAGCTCTCAGGATGAATTTAAGCCTCAGCCTCTCCCGACCTTGAGAGAAAAATGTCTGACTTACCTCGTGACATTTTTTTAATTGAAAGCTGTGTCGCATGTAACAACAATGCAAATTGTCAAGAGAAAGCTAACTTCCAATCAACATTTTTTTCAATTTTAACCCAGTCCCCATCTCCAAATTAGAGAACTCTCAGTAATTAACCAGTCAAAACAGATATCGTTTACCAATAAACCAGAGAGTATGCATGTCAAAACAAAAGATATCACAAATTAAAAAAACTAAATGAAAATGAAAAGTAACAATAAATAAATGATTAAAAATATTTAAATAAATAAAAAGAATAAAATAATTTTAAAAAGGGTGAATGAATAAAGGGGAGGGGGAGACTCAATCATCACAATTCGGCAGAGATGTCATAGATCTGATATAATTTAAAAGAGAACTCCAAGTACTGTATCTTCAAAGGAGTTTAAGGAACCTTTAAGGGAGAATTGAAGCTTTTCAAGTTTAATGGAAATATTTCTTTTACCCATCTATTATGAGAAGGAGGTTGAGGTTGTTTCCATTTAAGGAGTATACAAAAACTACCTGCACATTTTTCAAGGTAAAGGGCTGTAGGGGGACACCGAACAAAGCCAAAAGGGGATCAGGGGAGATTGTTATATACTGTAATATGCAATGCTAATATGCAATGCTAAGAGTTTTGAAAATTTCAGGCCAAAACGTGATAAGTTAGGGACAAGACCAAAAACATGTGGGAGTGGTCTGCTGGGGAAAGTTTGCATCTATTACAAGAGTTAGTTACATTAGGGTAAATACGAGATAACTTCAGATTATTATAGTGAATTTTATGTACAACTTTACATTGTAAGAGGCTGTGCCTAGCACAAATTGAAGAGGAGTGAACTTTCAACAAAACTTGATGCCAATAATTATCAGGTAAAGTGATTCCAAGTTCTTGCTCCCATGAGTCTTTTGGACCTGAAGCAGGTTTGTCAATGTTAGAATTGATTAATTTGTACAGTATATGGTAGCAATTAGTCGGTTTTGATCAGGATTAAGAGTCAATAATGAGTCCATCAGAGTTTCTGGGGGGCGACTGGGAAATTTGGGGTTCTGCATCTGAACAAAGTGCCTTATCTGAAAATAACGGAAAAGATGGGATTTATACAAGTCAATTTTTTTGAGAGCTGTGAAAAGGATATAAAGATCACTTGGTTATAAAGATCTTTAAACTCAGTTATCCCTTTGTCAGACCATGATTTAAAGGTCTAATCAGTACAAGAGGGTTATGAGTGGTTATTTGTGATTGGAGCAAGGTATGAGAATCTATGGAGACCCAGAGTTTTCCTAAATTGGGTCCATATTTTAACAGCATTAATTACTACTGGGTTCGATGTAAAGTTAGAGGCTATTAAAGGGAAGTGAGCACAGATCAGGGAATGAAGAGAGAGTTTAGAAGAAGCTAGTTCTAAATCCACCCATTCAGTCCTCGTGACATTTTTGACTGAACATGAATCATAAAATGCTTTTCACAGAATTCTCAACTGTTACTCTAAACATAACATCTGAATATGTTTAATAGGGGAGACCGGGACAGTTGCAACATTTTTATGCATTTGACTCTGTTACTCAGAGATGGTTTGAATTAGACAAACCAAATTTTAATACAACAAACTTACATCTGTCTGTTAATAGTCAAAACCATTTATAGATGAATAAACAATGTACATTCTTCACAATTTGCATTTGAAAATGAAAAGTCAGATGTTGCAACTGACTCCTGTACCAGGGACAGTTGCAACAATGTTTGGGGGTGGTTGCAACATAATATTAATACAATATATTTCACTGTAAATAAAAGTTTTATTATTTTTATAATTACATTATTGCTTAATTCATCAAAACTGTAAGCTATAATGCTATTACAGTGTTATTTGTTTATTCTTTCTGATAAAATGACAAATATAGATTTGCCTTGATGAGTAAACCTTATACACTGATGTCAAAGACTAATAGATATAAAATACAGTTAGCTGTTAGAGACAAGTATAATAGAACAATTTGGGAGGCAATTAATGTACGCCTACATCATGCAAAATTTACATTGAAAGAAACTGGGATTTTAAAACCATTGTTGAAAACAACAACTGCAGAAAATACACTTTTATGTGTTATGGAGCAATAAGCAAAAATCCTCCAAAATACGCACTGTCTGACCTCCCGACGGGGTGGTTTTAGCCCCCCTCCTGGGCTAGGAGCATCGAACCTGGCGTGGATGGTTGGGTTTTAAAGCCCTGGCTCTCCCCTACAAGGAGAAAGTTGAGTGGTGTCCCTGCGATGTTCCCCCGCGGAGATATAAGCGAAAAACCTCCAAAATTACGCACCGTCTGACCTCCGCCAGGGGTGGTTTTAGCCCCCCTCCCCAGGCTAGGAGCATTGGATCCCGGAGTGGCTAGTCGGGTTGTAAAGCTCTGGTTCTGTCCTACAAGCTGATACTTGAATGGATTCTCTGTGACGTTGCCCCGCGGAGCTATAAGCATTTTATGCACATTTTTGGGAGGAAATGTCAATCTTCGTTTGCTTCTCTCACGGGCTCTTACCATCACATCCGGGAAAGTGAGATGACTTTGGAAAGCTGCAGTCGTCCTCTACAAACTGGAGGTGGTTACAGGTTCCTGGGATGTTCTCCCGCGGAGCTATTAACCAACGACCGGCCGAAGAAGGCGCTGTGGCAGGCGATATGGTACTCAATTTACTCCGGAGCCTCTAGCGCTGGCTCTGAGCATCGGACCTGGGCGGGAGATGGCTCTTTTAAAGTTCTGGATCTCTGTTACAACTGGAGGTGGTTGCAAGTTCCTGGGACGTTCCCCTGCGGAGATATGAGCGATCAAAAGTCATCGGGCGAGCTCCGGCCGGTGAAACGGCTGATTTCCAGCACGGGGCTGCTTGAGCTGATGCAGGGGAATAAAAGGAAGAGATCCAGTGAGGTGGAACCATGATCCTACGTCCAGCACCCGCTCTCCCGCCTGGATTTAGCCAGAAAACCCTGGCGGGAGATATTTCTGCAAAAATGCATAAATTTCAGAAACCCACCTGATGGATCTGTTCCAGGCAATGAAAGGAACCGATCTGATCAGGTGAAATCGGTCCTGGAAGCTCAGCACTGGGTTTTATAGCCGCCTGCGAGAGAGTTTTATATTGTGTGCATTAATTTTGAAAAAAGGTGGGGGGAGGCACTCTTGTGGTAGCCATGTTGACCCTGATAGATTTTTGTTTTGTTTTCCTCCCCTGTATGGAGAGAAGAGAGAAGAGTTCTTTGAATACTGTAAATGGAGACGAGTTCCCGTGCTCCAAAGTTATTAGCCTCTGTGGTTCTCTCAGTGTGCAGGTTTTCAGCCCTCGTAGCTCGCACGTTACAGTGAGTACTAATTGAAGAAGATAAAAAAAATGATCCTTTTTGTTCGAGCATCACTTTTATGTTTCGCTGTCAGGAGTTAAGTAAGGATTTTATCTTTTTTTGTAGGTAAATATATGTTTAAGTAGATAGCTTTGTTTGACAATACTTTAAATTGGTTCAAAAAAGGTTGGGCACCCCTGTTTTACACTATAAAATTGTCATGAATACTCAATACCCTTTTAAGTGTAAATTTAATTTCAACATCTTAATTCATCTGTATGTGGTCTGTTTTTATATGGGTTTATCGTGTAGGGACAACTGTCCCCCTTCCTGTCAGCCATAATAAAACCTCATGTGTTAGCTAAATAAGCTGATCTGGATACATGTTAACTATATTAGTTAAAAGTCACTATATCACTTGTTTAAACCATATAAGTTTGAGCTGGATCACAAAAACAGTGACAACAGTATAACAAAAATAAGGCTGGGCAAAAAAATACTTTGGTACCTCAAAAACAGTATTTTTTTCAAATAAATCCTGGAGCAGTTTTTGAAACTGCTTACTTTTTCTTTGCAAGGTGGGGCATCTGATCAAGTACAGTGTGAGCACCCGCGTAATTTACACAGGGGATAGGGGGGTTATAACCCCCCCCAATAATTTGATCCAGTCAATATAACCCCCCCCCCAAATAAAATTGCATCATTTAAGTATACATACAGTATATTACATCAATAATTGATTTTCTTTATTTACATTTTTTAGTAAAATTGCTGCGTGTTTTAATGCAACCACCCCCCGCCCCGAACCCCTCCCCTACAAAAAACTTGGTATCACCCACCCGCTGTCTGTACAAGTGGCCGGCTCACGGCTGTGCATGCACAGATTGTTGAGGAAGCAGTTGCTGGTGTGAGTGTGGATGTTGTTCAAAGGAAATGAGAAGAGTGCCCAAAAGCGGACAACCAACAGTTTTTAATTGTTGGTCAACTACACCCCGTTGTAAAAACAGAAAACATCAAAATAAGGTAAATTGATGATTTGTTTACTCTTTGCTGCTATGTAGCAGACACAGTGGTGTAGGTGTTTTGGCTAGCTCCGTTACTACTACTCTTCACCTAAACTGACCGAGTCAAAAGAAAAATAAGATAAACATAGATAATTGTGCACACGCAGCACTGGCAAGATGCACAGGCAAAGGCTGATGGATTTACATCATAATTAAAAATGGTTGGTTCTTTAGTTCAGTGAAAATCAAAGCATTTAATCTTAAAGAAAGCTAAACACATTAAAAGTTCATTCAGATCACCACATTCCTCTCACTGCAGCTGCCAATCTTCAGTCCGGTTCTACATGTAGACAGAAAAAGGTGTTTCTCAGTTAATCTGGAAAATATCTACTGGTGCCAGATGAAGTAAATAAAAAAAAGCTTATTTTTTATATGATCTGTGCCAATCCCAAACAAAAACCTGTGGGTTTTTTAACGGTGCAAAATTAACAATCAATAAATCATAGCAATTAATCACAGGGTGCACCATTATTTATTGAACTGTTCTATTTGTCTGAAAATTTACATAATAATGTGTAACATTATATAAACTAAACTCATTAAACAAGAATATAGGTTTACTCTACTCAAGTTACTTTACAAAACTTTTATATGTTTAGTTATTAATAACTGTAATATTATTACTGAAAACAGGACTGAAGCTGATATTCACATGCAGAGTGGAGAACAACACTGTAATAAAATATTTGTAATATTTTGAAGGCCAAATGAAAATTATTTCTTTAAAAGTAGAATGAGCTGCAAACACAGCAGTAAAACTGAACATAGAGAACCAATCAAATGCAACACTCAACATAATTAATAAAATAACATGATTTTTAGGACTTTATATTTAGAATAAAATTTAAGAAAATCAATTTACATCATTTACCTTTTTTAAAAATTAAATTACAACCATGGAGCTGTGAACACATACTGTTGAGTATAAATTTTAAGGTAATTATTTAGAAATGAGAATATAATCTCATATTTTGGACACATCATGAACATAGATTGTTTGAGTTTAAGATCAGTTTTTGTCAGATTTGGTGAGCTAAAATTCTGATTTATTTTTTTCAATTGTAAGCTGTTATTCATTATCCTTCACTTAAACTACTAACCAAAAAATCGTTAAGTCACGTATAATTTTTGGAAAAAAAATAATTTGATTCACAACAATTTACATTCAGTCAAAACCCAGACAAGATGGAGAACTATAGTACATGTCTTAAATTAGTATGATTTGAAGTTACTTGTAAACTGGGGAGCTGTCTATGGAAAATTCAGCTATTCGGCTTGGACRAAACCCCTGAATGTTTCAAGACCCTAAAAACACTCCAAGTGGTGCCTCTACTTTATGATTTAATTTGTTTGGGGAAGGAACTCTTAGCTACAATTATTTATAATGTGAAATAATTTCCTCATTGAAAGGAACTGAARWACTCAGTCTCCCATTGCTGCTGTTCACACATTTGTGGTGCTGAAAATGCAAAGACTGCTGCTGCTGCATTTTATGTGTCTGCTGTTTTATCCAAGTCATTTTTCGTAGTGATTACCATTAGTAAAACCATAATAATTTGAAACTGCCATAGTCTTGCAAGTGCTTTAACACAGCTGAAATGAACTGGTTAAATACACAGCTGTAACTCTCTTGTTGTTTTTAGGTAACTTAAATATGATTTCAGTTTACACAGTGAACATTTAAGCTTAATTGCTGAAGATGACATGCAGGGTTTTAGTCTGCTCTTGTCATATTATGGTTGTATTTGTTGAATCATGTGTTGTAATTTTTCCGAGTTAAACTGTAGTGAACCTTGTAAATACACACTCTTTGAAATTTGTGAAATTAAGTTATGTTATATAGTAAATCTTAAAATTGTAAAATGTGTGTTCCTGCTGGAAAAAAAATGCAGAAAAATAGTAAGTTTTTTCTCTTACTTGTTGAACTGATGTGGAACAGAAAAGGAGCAGAATAAATACAGAGAAAACAGGAAAGTTAAGTAAATCACAGTAAAAGCATTA
>NW_013952796.1:576672-579219 GCF_001266775.1 Austrofundulus limnaeus
CCCCCACTCCGATCCCATGTAGTCCAGTCCTGATCTCACTCTTAGGTTTTTTGAAAAGTTGGCAGCCCTGAAAACAGCTTCCAAAGATAGTTAAAGTTGAATATGATAATAGAAAAGTTATTCTTTGTTTTTAAATACAAATTTCAAAACAAAAATTTTAGAGCTGTAATCATAACACCGTCATACCGCAAAACCGTGATATTTTTGCCCAAGATTATCACACCGTCATAATTTCATACCGTCCCATGTCTAGTTGAGTCATGTCCTCTGGATGGGTTCTTTTTTGTTTAAATGTTTTGTGTCTTATCCAAGACTTCCTCAGTCTGAAGAAACATTTCAACAAAGAAGAACCCTTCCAGAGGACCTTACTCAACCTTGTTAATTTTTTTTAAACCTGGATTATTGAGATGCATTGGGACACCAAACACAATTGTTTTGTTTGTATGCTTGTTTTTCCAAGTTACAAATATTTGGCATTTGATGAAGACAACTATAATATGTGGTAAAAAATTATGGAATAAGGACCTCCACTCATGCTGTTTTTTAGAACACTAGTCACAAGACTGTCTGCTTGACAAGGGTGTGTGTACAAACTTTGATAGGGGCTCCATAAGTTTCAATCACAGTGCGCAGTTTAGCTGTGTTTAACTTAAGAGAAATTTGGGAAAATGGCATTAAACTCCACCGGTAGAATCACAATACATTATACAAACATTATAACCAATGATAGTATTTACACTAGCTCCGTACGGCGGGATTGATTGGAAGTGAGCGGATGACGAGCGGCCAAAATTAGACTCAATCTCAATGTTTTTGCCGGACACCGGAGCTGCGCCGAAGTCAATCTACAAAGATCACATTGCACCAACAGGAAAAGGAGCATGCACAACATCGTATTTTCAAAATAATTAAAATAGGCATTGTTAAGACTCTTGGTTTGAGCTCTGAAGAAATGCCTAACACAAAAACGAGTTTTAAATATTTATTCAACAGCAATGAGTTAATGTCAGTAGTAGTCAATATGGATTTAGAGTCAATAACTCAACTTCAATGGCTCTTATGGAACTGACAGAACAAATAATAAATGCTATTGATCAAAAAAAAATATTGCACCAGCATTTATGTTGATTTGAAGAAAGCATTGAATACGATTGACCACAGCATTCTACTTGAAAAGCTAAATACTAAATATGGGATTAGAGGACCAGCATTACAATGGATAACTAGTTATTTGGAAAATAGGAAACAGTTTGAACAAGTACAGTAGACTGTATGCTAGAGAAAATGCAAAGAGAATTTGCAAAAATACAAAACTGGTTTAAACTTAACAAATTATCACTCAGTTTGGATAAAACTAATATATTTACAATGAGCAAAAAAACTGTTAATACTCCCTTTAGAGTTGATGGTGTGGAGATTAGTAGAGTCAGTGAGGTGAAGTTTTTGGTTGTTATTATTAATGAGAAACTGACATGGAAACCTCATTACTTAAGAATAAAACTTGCTAAATCTGTTGCATTAATTTATAAAGTAAGGGACTTGTGTAATGATAAAGCTCTGTATTTGTTATATAATGCATTAATTGTTCCACACTTGATTTATTGTGTTGAGGTATGGGGTAAAGCATGTAAGACGATTACACATCCTGTTTTTGTTTGCAAAAAAGAGCTACAAGAGTAATCACTCAAACATTACTATTATCCATCTAATATGTTATACTGTAAACTGAAATTATTGAAATTTTATGATTTGGTTGATTACAATATTTTGTTAGTTATGTAAAAGGCTCACCTTTAACACATTATACAGTGGGGAGATCAAGTATTTGTATTTGTTTGTACACTGTTGATTTTTCAAGTTTTCCCACTTGCAAAGCTTGTAGATGACTGTAATTTTTATCATAGGTACTCTTCAACTGTGAGTGATGGAATCAAAAACAAAAATCCAGAAAAATACAATGTATGATTTTTAKATAATTAATTTCCATTTTATTGTGTGAAATAAGTATTTGATCATCTATCAACCAGTAAGAATTCTGGCTCTCATAGACATGTTAGTTCTTCTTTAAGAAGCCCTCCTGTTCTCCACTCACCTGTATTAACTGCGCCTGTTTGAACTTGTTACCTGTATAAAAGACACCTGTCCACACACTCAATCAATCAGACTCCAGCATCT
This sequence comes from Austrofundulus limnaeus, assembly GCF_001266775.1. Lineage (NCBI taxonomy): Eukaryota > Metazoa > Chordata > Actinopteri > Cyprinodontiformes > Rivulidae > Austrofundulus > Austrofundulus limnaeus. The sequence goes on from NW_013952796.1 coordinate 578,848, forward strand.
CCACAATGCCCAAGACCAGAGAGGTGTGTAAGGACATCAGGGATAAAATTGTAGACCTGCACAAGGCTGGGATGGGCTACAGGACAARAGGCAAGCAGCTTGGTGAGAAGGCAACAACAGTTGGTGCAATTATTAGAAAAAGGAAGAAATACAAAAATAACGGAAAATCTCCCTCGGTCTGGGGCGCCATGCAAGATCTCACCTCGTGGAGCATCAATGGATAACTTAGAATTCTTAGATACGTTAACTTACATTATTAGATATTAGAGATGTTAACTTAGATTCTCTCTACTTAGAACCTGCTTAAGATCCAATAGTGCAAAATGCAAATTCTTGCACTCTTTTGACTGGTCTTAAGATTTTGATCAGGAG
>NW_013952796.1:579938-587604 GCF_001266775.1 Austrofundulus limnaeus
CTTGTGACCTCATCAACGTTGCCATTTGCTTGTGGTATTCCTAGGTACTGTACTTGTAGCTGTGCTCTGTGTCTGCTATTGTTCCCTGTGGGAGTGAGACCCCTTCTGTGCGGATGACCTTCCCTCTCTTTGTAACCATCCGACCACACTTCTCTAGTTCGAATGACATCCCAATGTCAGTGCTGTAGATCCTGGTGGTGTGGATCAGTGAGTCGATGTCTTGCTCGCCCTTGGCATACAGCTTGATGTCATCCATGTAGAGGAGGTGACTGATTGTGGCCCCATTCTTGAGTCGGTATCTGTAGCCAGTCTTGTTGATGATTTGGCTGAGGGGGWTRAGGCCTATGCAGAACAGCAGTGGGGACAGAGCATCTCCTTGGTATATGCCACATTTGATGGACACTTGTGCAAGTGGTTTGCAGTTGGCTTCAAGGGTGGTTTTCCACAGCCCCATCGAGTTCGCAATGAAGGCTCTTAGAGTCCTATTGATARTGTACATCTCTAAGCATTCAATGATCCAAGTGTGTGGCATTGAGTCATAGGCTTTCTTGTCATCAATCCAAGCGGTGCACAGGTTGGTGTGTCGGGTTTTGCAGTCTCGGGCGACTGTGTGGTCTACAAGGAGTTGGTGTTTGGCTCCTCTGCTATTTATGCCGATGCCCTTCTGTGCCGTGCTCATGTATTTATCCATGTGCCCACTTATCTTAGCCGCTATGATGCCTGACATGAGCTTCCATGTTGTAGAGAGACAGGTTATTGGCCMAMAYTTGGATGGGACTGAACCCTTTGAGGGATCCTTCTGGATCAGGAATGTGCGCCCTTCAGTTAACCATTCAGGGTGAGTCCCATTTTGTAGCAGCTGGTTCAGTTGAGCTGCCAGTCGCTCATGGAGGGCAGTGAGTTTCTTTAGCCAGTAGGCATGGATCATGTCAGGCCCTGGTGCTATCCAGTTTTTCATACCCGAGACTCTTTCTTGGATATCTGCCACAGTGATGGTTACCGGGGCTTGTTCAGGGAGGTTGCTGTGGTCTTCTCATAGAGAGGTTAGCCACTGTATATTGCTGTTGTGGGACGCCTCCCTTTCCCATATGCCTTTCCAGTATTGTTCAGTCTCCAGCCTTGGTGGGTCTGCTCTGTTATTACCCTACCATTGAGAGTACACTTTAGCTGGTTGGGTGGAGAAGAGCTGGTTAATCCTCCTGGCTTCATTCTCTCTTATGTATCTCTTTAGGTGGCTGGCCAAGGCTTGGAGCCTTTGTTTGGCAGTTTCAAGTGCTTCAGGTATGGGCATCTGGCTGTACTTCTTGGGTACTGATCTTTTCATTGCCCCCCTTAGGAGCTCTGACAGTTGGCTCACTTCCCTCCTTGTTATCTTGATATTAGCCTCTAACCATCTTTTCCATGGTGGGTATTGGGTCCCATGGTTGCTCTTATAGCTAAGTATCTCAAGGATCACTGATGCCGAGTTGTATATCAGCTCATTGGTTTCCGTTATGGTGTTGGTAGGGATCGTTCTCAATGCTGCATTCACATCTTCAATAAGACTTTCTGATGGTACTTCACTCAGCCATTGTAATTGGCGTCGGGGTTGTCTGAAGTTCATTCGGGCCGTGATTCTCTCTCTCAGGTCAGTTGCTGCCTCATTCAACTCAGATGGTTCGTTCTTTACTGGGGCTGCATACCCAGTCTCTGGGCGGGTAGTTGTGGTTAACTCCCTTCTGACCAGGTCAGAAGGGAGCAACTCGATTTTTGCCTCAGCCCTTAATGAGTTTGTCCAGTCATCTGATCTCCTGGTATTGACTCAGAGTCAGCTCTTGGCATAGGCAAACTAGGCGGTCGCCTAGAACACCATCTGCTGGAAGGGGTGCCAAGCTGCAGAAGAAAAAAGTAATTCTTTGTAATCCTTGGTTGTAACTCTGCTCAGCGCCCCTTTCAATTAGCTTTGTCTTAAACTATAATGAAGTATTACAGGAAAAATAAAATACTCTACACATAAAACATCCCCCCAGTGCAGCAATCGCCCCCACCCTCTCTCTCATTTGATTGGCGTTGCACTGACTCGTCCTGCTCCGACACTCTGATGGGGGAGGGGCTAGTAGTGCCTCTCAGATAGCGGTTCGTGTTGACAAACTCAATAACAAGTCTGTATTTTGTTGTCCCATGTCAACCTCTTCAGATGTTTACATGTAAAAAAAAGCCTCAAAAATCCGCAAATTTTGCAAAAAATCCATAGAACTCGCACCTGCTGGGAGTGGTGGGGTGGGGTGGGGGAATTGGGGTGAGGGAATTGTCAGTCTCGCTGAGAACGTGAAAGTGCCCACTGCGAAGCGGTAGGAAAGGAGAGCGGAAAAAGTTCAAAACTTATTTCTACCGGCAGAACAGGTTGGAAGATGGCTATTTAATGTTATCTATTGTTTTTTTAAATCATCCTACAGGCTCTGACATGTTAGATAAATTTGAAAATGAGGTTCTGAAAAAATCCGTAAGACTTGAAAAAAATCTGTGAGATTGCCCTATACATCCATATACCTGCAAAATAACATAAAATTCTTATAACTTACAGACAATCCCTACAAGTTGACATGTATGTTGCTATTTATTTCCCTTTTTTCTGGGAAAGCAAATAAATCCAAGTTTGCCATAGTAACTTACGCTGTCAAACTTGTTTTCAGGGGTTCAAATTGGGGTGGGTGGTACATAGTTTTGGGGGGGGGGGGTGGCATGCGTTTCAACTCGCCTAGGGCACCAAAATGGCTAGAGCCAGCACTGTATTGACAAAAGGTATTCTGTGTTTTGGATTTACGCTTCTCGTCGCTCTCCTTACCAGCACAGCTACACCTTAGACTTCCTAGTTTGGGACCCACGCCGGCCTCACAGATTTACGGACTCAGCTCAGCCCCACGATTCTGGTAAACAAAACGCTTTATCTGGATTTGACCCTTGCCTGTCCCCTGATTCTATTTTTGCCCAACAGACTAAAATTGTCAACCAATCCTTTCAGTGACATCAAGATCCAGTACCAGAGTCACCTGGATACTAACAATGTTAACTGCTGGACCACTTCAGCTAACACCTCATCAGTGGTTATTATTATTCTGAGTTTACTAACCCAGTCTTGTCTTGCCATTAAAACCTCCTCTCTGTGTCCAGAAGTATCCAGTCCAGAACCAGGTTCCTGCGAGACCACCGACATTTCATTTCATAAATTTGTATTCATTTCATTAAAAATTTTTTTTATACACAATAAAAAATACAAACACAACGAAATGAAGGGAAGCAGAGAGAAGAACAAAATCTTATAATACATCTGCCCCCCTTTTTCCTGAAGTATAAATTCAAACAATAATAATCCTCAGTTATCAAAACAAAACAAGAACATCAAATCATTCTAGAACAACAAATTATATGGTTACACATTATACTGTTTTATATTTTTTTCAACAATCCCACTTTTATCATTCTCTTGAACATGTACTTTGATTTGGCACTTTTCACATCATTTTCCAGAATATTCTACAATCTGACTACTTGGATTGAGGTGCACAGTTCTGTCAAACATGTTCTAAATTTAGCTTTCATGAACAACTCTGTCTCCTTAAGATTATAATAGCTCACTCTCTTTGTAAAGTTTTTCTGGATGTTTATATACAGTGGGGAGATCAAGTATTTGATACACTGTTGATTTTTCAGGTTTTTCCACTTGCAAAGCTTGTAGATGACTGTAAATTTATCATTGGTACTCTTCAACTTTGAGTGATGGAATCTAAAACAAAAYTCCAGAAAAATACAATGTATGATTTTTAAATAACTAATTTCCATTTTATTGTGTGATATAAGTATTTGATACACCAGAATAATGAAACTTAATATTTGTAGGGGTTAGGGCTTACAGTAAGTGAATTAAGCTTATCCCACATCTCTCATACACAAGGTTATGAGGAAAGTTTTACTAAGGTATTTTTATTTTTATTTTTTGATGGCCTCCCTTCTCCCCTTATAGCCATCCTCTCCACACCATTATGTTTTTTTGTGAAGAGAAAATAGAGAGAGAGAAAAACAGAGAGAGAAGTAATTAGAAAGATAGANGTCCCTGAAGAGGCGGGACTTATTTTGGATACTAGATCGCACATGTGTGGATCCCAAGCATCCAATAGGTGGCAGTATTGCAGACGTATCAGCCAGAGAAGAAGAAGAAGAAGAGGAATAAGACAAGGATGCCCTTCTTCCCCTTTATTGTTTATAATGGTGGCTGAAATGTTATCGATTCTAATTAAGACCAGTGATATTGAAGGTATTAACATTTTTGGTAAGCATAAGTAATTTTTAAAGAATAGTAATCAAATACCTCTAGTATTAAATACAATAGATTGTTTCTCTAAGGTCTCTGGTTTAAAATTAAATATAGACAAATGTGAAATTCTAACTATTCATTATTCTTCCTTACAACTACTGTATAATATAAAAGTGAAGAAAGAAGTGAAATATTTAGGAATAGTTATTTGCAAAGACAAATTGATATCTGAGGAGAAAAATATACGTAACAATATTGTCAAATGCAAATTAATTTTGAATAGATGGTTGCAAAGGGATATCATCAAATTTGGAAGGATTCTACTTACTAAAATGGATAGCTTATCCAGATTAATCTACCCAGCGTGTTTCCTGCCAGTAACACCAGATATCGTTAGAAATATAAACAAATTAAACTTTAGTTACATATGGAAGAACAAATGTCATTACATTAGAAAGGATGATATGGTAACAAAACTATGAAGAAGGTGGTGCTAATGTCATTGATTTTAGCTCCATGAATGGAGTTTTAAAACTTAATTGGCTGAAATCATTCTGTAATGCTCCACAATCTTTCTGGTTTGTGATTCCTAACTTTATTTTTCAAGCAATAGGTGGAATTGATTTTATTTTAAGATGCGACTTTGATTATAATAAGCTACCCATCAAACTTTCAGATTTTCATCAACAGACTCTACTATACTGGAAACTTCTGTATAAACATAATTTCACTCCACATAACACTCCAGTATGGAACAATAGGTATGTTTTGGTAAACAGAAAATCTACATTTTTAGAGAATTTGTTTTCAAAAGGTAAATGGGCAATATCACATTTCATGAATGATAAGGGTGAGGTATTTAACAAATTTTTTTAAAACGTAATATTGATCTTGATGTTAAGACTTACAACAAACTGATAAAAGCTACACCAACTCCTCTTAAATCTATGATCAAGGAAGATGTGCTTTATTCTAAAACTTTTCCTGTTCTGAGTCAACTTTGTGTAGAAAACATGGAGTTTAATGATAAAAAATGACTAACAAACTCATGAGAAGAATTTTACAGAAAGATTTGTTCCCAGGTCAGGTCAAACAGCAATGTATTCTTCAGGAATTTAGAATAGATGTAGTGTCCAAAATTAGGACAAAATATTTATCTTTTCCTCTTCCTCCTAAAGTTAAGGAAGTCTATTTTAAAGTCATAAATGACATTTAACCAACTAATGCTTTTATTAGATCTAGATTTAAATTTGACACTGCTGGATGTTCATTTTGTGATGATGATGAAGACTATATAGATCTTTTTTTTTTCACTGTAATACCACTCAAGAATTCTGGACAAATATATGGAGCTGGCTCCAAGAAAAAGGAAAACAACTTCCACCTTTAACTATTTCAATAATAACATTTGGTTTTTACAGTCATAAATCTGAAATAGTCTTTCTATGTAATAATATGGTAATGTTGAGAAAATTTTCATTCATAAATGTAGATTTTTTAAAGCTAAGCCAATTATAGATTATTGGAAAAATCACCTTTAAAACATTTGGTGAATCTCTCAGTCTAATTAAAAACAAATCTGCTCAACGTCTTAATACTTTGATTAACAACTTTGATTTGGTTTAAACCTCTTTTTGTCTTTTTTTCTTTTTTTCAGTTTATTCATTCATTTTAGTTATTATTCCCTTCTTTTGGTTGATACTGTGTTTTATGTTACTTATAACTCAACCTGTAATGCCTGATATCTTAATGTAACATTTTTTGCCATGTTTTGTTTGTAAATGTTTTCAATAAAAAAAAAGCTCTCTCAAAAAAAAAAAAAAGAAGAAAAAAGTTGATGCAACATGGCTGATGGAAATACCAGGACCAAATAGGTCAAGCTGCTGCCATTTTAAATAGTATTTTATCATCACCGGATGCAACAAGCAGTGTGACATGCGCCTTAAATGAAGGACCTCCTGTGACCGCCTGCAGTGATTCTGTTGGGACAGAATTAACGTCNGGGGCAGCCCAGACCGCAGCCTGACAAATACCCAAACATACACAATCGCTCCATCCCACCCTCATCCTCACCCCCACTCAGTCAAAGACATACAAGGACGCCACATTCCACTCATACCCCCGATACACACTCTATACCCCCCAGGTCCAGGACATGTACCCACCCCCTAATGGAGGCCGCACACACCCGAACCCAGGAGGTAGACCCAATCATTCTGAGGTGGAGAGGAGCAGATAGCCAAGGCCCAGCCCGGGCCGCACCAGGAGGCCCGGCCAGCCCCCCGCCGCAGAGAAGCCACACCCATGACCACCCCACCACACCGCCAGCGACCAAGTGCACCCCCCAGCCGTCCACCCCCCGGAACCCAGCAGCCACCCCGGCCAGCGGGCCACACACAGGAACGAAGAGCCAAACCTCAGGAGACCAAGCAGCACCAGGGAGGACAGAGAGGCAACCTCGCCCCCGGCGATCGTCCAAGCCCCGAGCCCACCCACAGCCCAGTACCGCACCCGGCGGTCCGCCCTTCTTCAGGACCCCCTCCCCAAATGGCAGTCGGGGAACGGGATGGGAATAAAGACCCTGACACCCACACCCCCACCCCCAGATGTACTGTTGGTGGGTGTTGTTCTATAGAGCAATTAAAAAAGGGAAAGAAGAAGAGGCAGAGGCCGGTGTGGTGCCAGTTTCCCCTCCACCACTACTCTAAKCCAAAACCCTAAGTGTCTATATGCAAACCTTGGGGGGTGGGCACAGGCGCAGGAGGCAAGAGTGGTGCCATCCGGCCACCTATAGCCATGAGTGCCCACCATAAGTTCCTATATGTGAATTTAATGAAAATGTTACGAGTGAATGTCCAAGATGTACAATAAAATTTGGGGCCCATGTGGTTATAGCAAATACAAATGTAATAGTGTTGCTCTTATAACCCAACTGTGCCCCAAAAAAACCTCTACATGGGTGAAGTTGAAAGTGAAGAGGATGGAGGTGTGGGGCGAGGGATGGGGAGGATAAACTGCGGGAGCAAAATGCTCCCACAGGGAATCAGCTCCCCAGCTGGCCCCAGTAAGCCCTCCCTTTCCCCGAAACCCACCCAGGAAGAGCAGCCCAACTACCTCTCCCTCCAGTAAGCCCTCCCTTTCCCCGAAACCCACCCAGGAAGAGCAGCCCAACTACCTCTCCCTCCAGGCAGACCGCCAAGCCCACGGAACCCCAGACCATGGACTGACGGAGCCCCGAAGGCCACCAGAAACCGGGACCAACACCCACCCCCCCCCCCAGAGCCGCCCAGACCCCCAAAACTCGACTCCAGCCCCATAGCCGGCCCGCCGCCCAGAGAGGCCACCGCTCCCCAGCAAGGACGGCCCGGCCAAGAG
>NW_013952796.1:590286-600483 GCF_001266775.1 Austrofundulus limnaeus
CCCCGATTTAGCGTGGGGGGCGGGGTCTCAGAAGACAGGCAGCGCGGAATCATAATCGACAGCTCAACAGCTGTCGATCATGATGACAGCTCAACTTTCTAAGAAAAACCCTTATTTCAGCGTAACTGTACAACACCTCCAGATCATCCTCAGCAAATTTGGGCAACATCTGATGTGGCATTTCAGAATAAAAGCCCTACAAACCTTGATTATTCAGATGTATTGCCACCATAAGTTGCTGTCTTTATTGCAACTAAACTGTTACTTTCCAAGAAACACTCTCACTTCAGGGTAACTCTATACAACACCCATAGATGTTCCTCCCCTATTTTGGCCAACATCTAATGTGGCATTTCAGAATAAAAGCCCTACAAACCTTGATTATTCAGATGTATTGCCACCATAAGTTGCTGTCTTTATTGCAACTAAACTGTTACTTTCCAAGAAACACTCTCACTTCAGGGTAACTCTACAACATCTCCAGATGTTCCTCCCCAATTTTGGGCAACATCTGATGTGGCATTTCAAAGTAAAAGCCCTACAAACCTTGATTATTCAGATGTATTGCCACCATAACTTGATGTCTTTATTGCAACTAAACTGTTACTTTCCAAGAAACACTCTCACTTCAGGGTAACTCTACAACATCTCCAGATGTTCCTCCCCAATTTTGGGCAACATCTGATGTGGCATTTCAAAGTAAAAGCCCTACAAACCTTGAATATCCATGTACTGTCAGCATAACTTGATGTCTTTATTGCAACTAAACTGTTACTTTCCAAGAAACACTCTCACTTCAGGGTAACTCTACAACATCTCCAGATGTTCCTCCCCAATTTTGGGCAACATCTGATGTGGCATTTCAAAGTAAAAGCCCTACAAACCTTGAATATCCATGTACTGTCAGCATAACTTGATGTCTTTATTGCAACTAAACTGTTACTTTCCAAGAAACACTCTCACTTCAGGGTAACTCTACAACATCTCCAGATGTTCCTCCCCAATTTTGGGCAACATCTGATGTGGCATTTCAAAGTAAAAGCCCTACAAACCTTGAATATCCATGTACTGTCAGCATAACTTGATGTCTTTATTGCAACTAAACTGTTACTTTCCAAGAAACACTCTCNTAAAAGCCCTACAAACCTTGAATATCCATGTACTGTCAGCATAACTTGATGTCTTTATTGCAACTAAACTGTTACTTTCCAAGAAACACTCTCCCTTCAGGGTAACTCTACAACACCCACAGATCATCCTCAGCAACTTTGGGCAACATCTGATGTAGCATTTCAGAATAAAAGCCCAACAAACTTTGAATATTCATGTACACTGTCAGCATATGTTGCTGTCTTTATTGTGTCTGTTTCGGTTTTCAGTGGGAGATGCGTCGAGYGGCAAAAAGTTCAGACATTTGAACTCTGGCGGCGGCTGCTTCTGCAGCATCGCATGCACGGAAAACRCTCTGCGCCTTCCTTGCGTGCCRCCCAAAACATAGGTGACGCGACGCACGACCCCTAGAGGCTCGTCCACCATAGACTTTGCAWGTAAATCGGCCGCTCCTGCTGCTCAAAACGCGTTCGGTGTGAACGTACCAAAACAGACAAGGGGTAGAGCTTTGTTGTACCGTGAGAGGCATCTGACGCTACTGAAAAAAATGGAGTGTGTACATGTTTTGCTGTGTCAAACTGAGTTACTGGTGTTCTTAAATCCTTTAAATAACTTTCCACAGAGGCAGGTGCAAGCACATCTGTAACAATAGCCGCTGCTTTTGTACGTCCGCATGACTTTTTTTTTTTTTTGCTATTTCAGAGTCTGAAAACATGGTTGGTGCTAGTTTACCGCTGCAGTCTGCTGACCTGTAGGACAGGGAGTGCTGCACTGTGTGGTRAACGGTGGTTCTATTTCAACCCTACTGACCGCCAGCGGCAGTGCTTAAAGCACTGAATGATCACTCTTGCGCATGCACAGGTCGAGAATCTTATACCAACATGGTCACGTGTAACCCCCGGTGACACCGGTAGTCTATATAGTCACGTGACATGGTAGCTCAGTCCCTTTTCATCTTCTCGCATGCAGGTTGAACAGGTGGTAAGAATTTGTTATTGCTTGTCACTGGTAGCCTTGAGAATACGGTCAAAGCTGCGAGGATTTTCTTGCCCTCCAGTGGCTGCGCAAGCTACATTAATTCAAACTTTGTTCTTTGAAGCTACATTGATACAACTTTGTTCTTCGATTGGTAAGTTGTTTCTCTTTTAATTGACGGAGCGGCGGCGCGTTCGCACCCGCGTCAATTTTTCTGTTGCTGATGGTACGGCCTTAGCTAAACTCCAACCAGCTTGTTGTTAGCCGTATYGGCTTATATTTTGATTATCCAGCAGTCGTTTTCGGATTGCTTTCTCAATATTGCCACCATTGGCTTGTCTGYTATTATTAGCGTAGCCTCTTCGGCTTGCTTTTCGGTTACATTATCCAGCTGTGTCGGCTTGGCAATATTGTTAATCACAACCGTTTTCGGGCTTGCCTTTTGTTAACCTTGTGTAGCTGTGTTTGACCCGTCTATATTTTATTTAATTGCGGCCGTTTTCGGGCTTGCCTTTTTGTTAAATTGTGCAGCTGAGTTGGGTTGCCTGTATTTTGYTTAATTGCAGCTGTTTTCAGGCTTGCTTTTTGTTAAATTGTGCAGCCGTGTTTGGCTTGCTGGTATTTTGNTTAACTGCAGCCATTTTCAGGCTTGCTTTTTGTTAAATTGTGCAGCCGTGTTCGGCTTGCCTGTATTTTGTTTAATTGCAGCYGTTTTCAGGCTTGCTTATTGTTGAATTGTGCAGCCGTGTTCGGTTTGCCTGTATTTTGTTTAATTGCAGCTGTTTTTGGTTTTGCTTTTGTTTAACTGTGCAGCTGTGTCGGCTCGCCTATATTTTGTTTAAACTGCAGCCCTTTTCGGGCTTGCCTTTTTATTACGTTGTGCAGCCATATTCGGCTTGCCTCATTAAATATTACACGGGAACCCCTGGTGGCATTTTCTGCTCGAACGGATTCCCTGGTCCATCCGTTCGTCGGCTGAGGGTCAAGAGTGGCGTTTTCAGCTCGACCTGACCTGTCCTGTGAGTGTGAGATGCTGGACCTACCTGGCTGCAGAGTCTGTTTGACCCCCCTGCAGTTGGATGATGGGCATGATCTGTGTCCCTCTTGTTTGGGGCCTGGTCACCTGAAGGAAGCCTTGACTGATGCGGCCTGTCCTGATTGTTCTGTTTTGCCCTTGTCCCTACGTACAGCTCGTTTGGATGACTTTCAAGGTAACAGCCAGCCTGTAAAATGTATGGCTCCTGAGGTTATGGGACCTCCACATAAGAGGACCAAGAAGAGCTCCAGGGATTCCGAAGGCCTATCTGGTCAGGTTGCACATCTTACTTCTGAACTGGAGCAGATGAAGGCACTCCTCGTGTCTCTTAGAGGCGGTGGTGGCTCTGGTCTGACTGGGGACCCTGACCCAGGGCAGAGCACGGGGTCAGGACTCTCTGTTTTAGAAGATGATGCCACATCCCTGGTAGCGTCTGGTACTGCTTTTCAAGATCCGTTGGAATCTGGTTCGCATATGTCATCAGCCAGTTCGCGTATCTCTTCTTGCTCTCAACCAGAGGAGGATGGTTTAATAGTGGGCGCTTTGAGGACTGCGCTTKCTCGGTTGCAGCTGGATGCTCCACAGAGYCAGCCTGAGGCCTCCAGTACTTTCTTTTGGCGACCTACTACTAGGTCGTCCTTTATGGTTCCACCATCTGCTGACTATGTGAAGGAGGTTCATGCCTGTTGGGCAGACACTAAGGCCTTTTCATGGCTGACCTCTGATAGCAAGGCCCTGGCGGCCATGAAGGATGCACCCAAGTTTGGCTTGGGTYATTTGCCTTCTGTCAAACCATCCATAGCATCCCTTATTGTGGCTCCAGATGAAGTTCTGAGAGCTAATGCTAGGTGTCCTCGTCCTCAGTGTCATGCGACTGATGATCTGCTCTGTAGAGTTTATGATTCAGGTGCTCGATTGGGATGGCTCAGTAATTCACTGTCACATTTATTACTGGGTCTCTCAGCCTCTTTGGAGGACTTGGCAATTGATGCRCCTACTCAGGGTTTGATGGATGCATCTCTTCATGCATTTGCTCTCCTGCCAAGGGAAACTGGCCATGTCCGGTCAACCCTTGTCCAGACACGTCACCAGGTTTGGCTGGCAGTCTCCTCTTACTGAACTCTGTAGAAGGACCCTGATGAGTCTTCCAGTGGTCCCTGGGGAGATGCTTGGCTCTGCTGCACTTGCAGCCTTGGAGCGGTCGGCSCAAGCTTCTCATACCAGGCAGCAGCTGACTGGCCTTYATCGCAGGAGTTTGCAGCATCCTGCTGGGAGTGTCTCTGTGTCTTTTTCGAGCACTTATGCAGCCCCGTCTACACACGTGGGGCAGCCACGGCCTGCTGCAGGGCCTCCTCCTGGCCAGTGGTATGTTTCCAGGGATCGGGCTTGCATCGCTTCTCAACCCAGGCAGTCCACTTGGCAACCCTCCCGCCCTCTTAGAGAAAGGGGTGTTCGGAAATGATACCGAGCTGGCGGTGGGATACTTTACCCCGGGCCAGCTCAGTTACTGGACATTTCTCGTTTCCGATCCTTGGATGGTGTCTACACTGACTTGGGGTTACACGCTACTGTTCCACCGCCATCCTCCTGTTCCTGGTCGAGTCAGGATGATAGTGATTCGTGACCAGGTAATGGCTCAGGCTCTGAGCCACAAGATAGACGCCTTGCTGGCCAAGGGCGCTATATTGCCTGTCGAACCCTGCAGAATCCAGGGGGCTTTTACTCAAAGTATTTTCTAGTTCCAAAAAGACTGGCGGACTCCGCCCAATTTTAGACCTGTGAGGTCTCAATGTGTTTTTAAAGACTATCCCTTTCCACATGTTGAGCATCAGGGACATGCTTCAGAAAATCTCCCTGGGCAACTGGTTCTCTTTGGTCGATATGAAGGACGCCTACTTTMATGTTGCGATTGCACCACATCATTGGCAGTTTCTCCGCTTTGCATTTCAGGGCAAGCCTTTTCAGTTCAGAGTTCTGCCATTCAGCCTCTCCCTGTCCCCTCGTGTGTTCACCCACTGTAGCTGCAGCCCTGTGTCCTCTGCAGGCCAAACGATTGAAGATTCTGCCCTATTTGGACGATAGGCTCATCTGTGCACCCACAGAAGCTCAGGCGGTAGCACACACACACATTACTTCATCACATGGACCTATTGGGTCTTCGTGTGAACTTGCAGAAGAGCAACTTGACTCCATCCCAAACGGTCACATTTCTTGGGATCACGGTAGACTCCCTCACAATGACTGCTTGTCCATTGCCTCAACATGTCGAGGGCATTCTGCAAATGCTCCCCTCCTTTCTACCTAGCCGCGCACCCCCGTTCATTGCTTACCTCCGTCTGCTGGGCAAACTGACTGCTGCTGCCACATTAGTATCTCTGGGATTGTTGTCTCTGTGACTACTACAGAGATGGCTCAACAGCCTAAGGCTGGACCCATCTCACACGCTGCACCGATGCAGGAAACTGCTGGTGTCCCCTCAATGCCTTGCGTCACTGGCCCAGTGGCGAGATGCGGCATTTATGACCAAAGGGGTTCCTCTGGGCTCTCTACTGGCTCAGAGTTTGTATCTATAGACRCACCCACCACAGGATGGGGGTGCGTCATGGCAGCGACAGATTACAMAGGGGACATGGTCTCTGCGGGAAAAGCTGCAGCACAACAATGCCTTGGAGTTGGAGACTGTGCAGCGGGCGTTGTGGCACTTCCTCCCGGGCCTGCGCGGAAGACATGTCCTGGTGCGGTCGGACAGTGGTTTTTCATATCAACCATCGGGGGGAACACGGTTGGTAACATTGCTGAGGCTGACCCAGAAACTCTTGACATGGGCAGCCCCTCTTTTTGCCAGCCTGAGAGCGGTCTACATTCTAGGGGTGCAGAATGGGCCAGCTGATATTCTGTCTCAGGGACCCCCGCCACTGGGGTGTGGRGGCTTCATCCGGAGGTAGTGGAGGTCATTTGGAAGAAAAACGGCATGGCAACTGTGGACCTATTTGCGTCTTGACAGACAACACATTGTCCACTTTGGTTCTCCCTGACAGACAGTGCCAGCCCCCTGGGTCAGGATGCACTAGCATACAGTATGACTGGCTGAGAATGCTACTTTATGCTTTTCCGTCACTTCCCCTGATAGGCCCCACACTCCTGAGAGTTCTTCAGGAGGGGCATCGGGTCCTTCTAGTGGCCCCCTTCTGGCCAGGGAGAACCTGGTTTCCATTGCTGCACAGGCTCTGTTGCAGCTCGCAGATGCCTCTCCCAGACAGGAAGGACCTCCTGTCACAGCTGGGGGTGGGGGAGGGGGCGGATCCTGCATCCCAATCCCAGTCACCTCCGGCTCTGGGTTTGGCCACTACAGGGCCTGGCATCTCCTTCTCAGAATATGATGGAGACATCAGGCATACAATGACCAACGCCAGGGCCCCTTCCACACGACTGGTGTACACTCATAAGTGGAAAGTTTTTAGCAGTTGGTGTCATGCTAGACATGAGGATCCAGTACTCTGTTCTATTTCAGTTATTTTAACCTTCCTTCAAGCACTGCTTTCTCAGGGCCAGTCCCCGTCCACTCTGAAAGTTTATGTGGCTGCCATCTCTTGTTGGCATGCGGTAGTGAGTGGAGAAACAATAGGCCGCAACAAAGATGTTTCGCTGTTTCTGAGAGGTGCCCGACGCCTGCACCCTCCCTTACACCCTGTCGYATCTGTGTGGGACCTCGCTCTCACCCTCACTGTGCTACAATCTTCCCCATTTGAGCCCTTGGCAGAGGTGAGCCTTGAGTGTTTGTCAAAAAAGACTGCCTTTCTCCTTGCCACGGCTTTGGCGAAGCGGGTGGGTGAACTACATGCGTTGTCTGTTCACGAGTCCTGTTGCCGTTGGATCCCAGCTGGTTCTGGCGTTACTCTTTGGCCTAATGTAGCATTTCTTCCTAAGGTGGCCTCATCTGCTAGCCACTCTGTGCCCCTCCACCTTGCTCGCTTTGATGCAGATGGACCTGATGAGCCTCTCTGCCCCGTTCGGGCACTAGAAGCATATGTCAGACTCAYAGCTTCTATGCGGCAGTCCGATAATCTGTTTGTTTGCCCGCAAGGTGCAGGCCCTTTCCTAACAGTGTCTTGCATGTTGGATTGTGGATGGGGTGGAAGAGGYGTACGTTTTACAGGGCCACCAACCTCCTGCTGGTGTACAATGCCATTCCACCAGGAGCATTACTACGTCATGGTCACTGGGGTCACTCTGGAGGCTATATGTACAGCCACCTGGTTGTCTCCAAATGCTTTTGCTAGGTTCTACAGGGTTAASCTGGCCGCCTTTCACCCACTGGAGGGGATCCTGACTCAGCGTTCATCATCTCAGTGAGGTGGGCATGTTTTKGTTTTTTTTCTTTTCTGTTTATGATTCCTCAGGACTCTGTTGGTAATCGTCTTCCAGTGCATTAARCACTGCTCTGGCGGTCAGTAGGGATGAAATAGAATGAAAGTTACGACTGTAACCACGGTTCTATAAATCCCGGATGACCTCCAGAGTGCTTGGTCCCTCGAAATCGTGTTTTCGCGAGATTAAGGGACTGAGCTACCGTGTTACATGACTACATAGACCAGTGGTTCCCAAACTTTTTATCTTCTGACCCACAAAATAAACATGGCAAAAATGTGTGACCCCAAATATTACTAGTCTGAGTACACAAACTTTGTTAAAAAACCCTAAAAACACAGGCTTTTTGACAATCTAAACAGCCTGTACACAAATATAAAATACTTATTTATACTTATTTTGTGTTTTTGTAATAGTTATAGGGAAAATATTACATCAGCAATTATTTTATTACCCTTTAAATTTATTTCTGGAGATTTTACAAGGTGCTTCATGACCCATAATTGGGTCCCAAGCCCAACTTTGCGAACCAAAGTGCAGTGGTTCCCAAACTTTTCAGCTTTTGACCCACAAAATAACAGTAGCAGAGACCTGTGCCCCCAACTATTTTTGGATTCTAAACATTTGTATCAGGTCAACAAAACATGGGCATAGTAAGAATATTTTTATACTACATTTATCCATTTTGAATATATTAACCTCTCCTATGTAACAACTAAAACAAAAATGTAATTAATTCAGAAAATCTTTTCAGGACCCCACCTTGATGTTTTGGGACCCCACTTTGGGTCCCGACCCCAACTTTGGGAAACACTGACTTACAGCAACGTGTTGGACAAAATTGGCATAAGTTGTCTAAAACATCATAGTGTGACAGGGCTTTCCTGATAGGTTGGAAGGCACTTATCATTTGTATGTCTGATAATATGCATTCAGGCTTAGTGGGTTTGGTTTCTCCCCCGGGACATGGAGCTCAGGCGATCTGCCCAACTCGCTTTGACCTGGGGAGGCACTCAATCTACAGCATGGAGATCTAAGCTGTAGCCGGGGTCGCTCCAGACATTGCTGCTAACTGACAGACAGCTGAGTTTTCTGGGTCTGCTCAGACATGTTTCAAACTTTATTCAACTGTTCTCTGGTGCAATTAACATTTCCTGAAACTATTGTGTTTTTATTTCTGTTTAATGACAGGAGAAGGGAATATATTTAATCTTAGACAACCAAAACCCAACTATTAAACCAGCCGTGCAATTTGATTCAAATTTCTGTCCTGAAGGTTTGTACTCCGAGGTGGATTTATTTTATTTATTTATTTTCATATTTTAAAGACAAAGGAGCCCTGTGACAGGGATTAGTCTACTCTTCCCTCCCGTCTCCTCTTCTGTTGTCCAGGAGAAAAGAGAGTAAACATCCGGGAATTGCTGGAGCTCCGCATGACCAGCTCTCAATCTGTCCTYGCTTATAGGGCTTGATCTGCAGCTGACTTTGGCCAAAATGCTCCTGTTGTCTTCTTGGAATCATATCTCAAAAAGTCCTGAACAGATTCCTATGAAACGTTCGGGGAAAGTTTATTACACTTCCAGAAAATGTTCAATACACTACAGAGAAGAGAAGATTAAAATTTAAAACATTTCAGAGCCCGAATGCATGCGCAGCTCCCAAGAACTGCTGGAGAGAACGAGCCATTCGCTACGTTTTGAGATCTAAGTCCAGTCAGTCATTGTTTTGTCAGTCATTGTTCTGTTAAACTCAATGTCTAAGTTTGAAACATAGTTTATGACACTGAAGCTGCATGTAGATGCAGCAGCACTTTAAACGAAATGCATCTGGAGATATAACTTAACACAGGACCATTAGAAGCAGAAGCCACAAATGATGAGCACCCCCCTGTGGCTGGCAGCAGTATAATTAAAAACACCAGAATGCAGGAAACGGCATCTACTTTAYTCAAAATTTTATTGRGGAAGAAMCCCCAGATTCCCCACCAATGTGTCCCCCCAACATTATGAATACTTCTGATGTCACTGWRATWTGTWATATTGTAAGGACAATTTACTCCWTGTTGGCAAACTCTTATATTACCGWAGCTTTCRATTWGTCATTTCATAAAAGTATCATAAAATTTCTGTTATGGATTTTAGTTTTGGTGTGCCACCCCTAGTTTTTCARTGGCGCCCCCATGGACCCACTGAAAAAAATTTCTGCAGGCACCACTGTCTATGGGAAGAATCTTTTGCCATCAATAACTGA
This sequence comes from Austrofundulus limnaeus, assembly GCF_001266775.1. Lineage (NCBI taxonomy): Eukaryota > Metazoa > Chordata > Actinopteri > Cyprinodontiformes > Rivulidae > Austrofundulus > Austrofundulus limnaeus. The sequence continues at coordinate 600,026 of NW_013952796.1, forward strand.
ATTTCAATTGCTTAGATTGTATCTGAATGTACATAATTTGAAACTGAATGCATTGTGCATTGATTTGAAAATGAATTTAATAGTTTGAAACCGAACTTAAAGTTTTGTATCTGAATTAATTTGCTTTGAAAATGTATTTTGTACTATTAACAATTCATTTTGACTACTTTCACTTTCAGTCATATAATTCAAATTCAGGTTTTTGTGCCACAAATCTGGGTCTTTGAGAAAGCCTTGAAAGGTTTTTTTTTTAAATTTTAGACAGGACAGTGTCCCATTCATTGACATGTACTCATGAGGACCCAGCCCAGTTGGGCCACATGGGCCACATCGTCCCTGGGCCGGGTAGACTGCTCAAAACTGCTGTGAGATGAGATGGTCTGCCCTTCATCTGACGTTGGCTTTACGCAAGTTTGCGTGACCACGCGCTTCCCCGTTTTAGAAATCAATTTTAAATC
>NW_013952796.1:601200-603323 GCF_001266775.1 Austrofundulus limnaeus
TATTTATTTATTTATTTATTTATTTATTTATTTATTTATTTATTTATTTATTTAGTTCTGGAAAACATAATTTGTCCTGGCCATGGACAGCAGGAATATGGAAAGTTAAGGTTCTGTTGCTGTTTTAGTTGTGAGCGATGAATTCTCTCATTGATTTGTGGATACAGGTACAKTAAACATGTTATACCTGGTTTATATAATCTTAATCTGCAGATTTATTGTTAAACGGTCTTACGGAAAAAAAAAACATTAGTGGACTGGACTTGCTTTTCCTTTTTTAAATATTGTCAATATTCTTATTGTTCACATAGTTTTTTGTTTTGTTTTATTTTGTTTCTTTGTTTGTTTTACTTTTTTAAAGCCATTTTTTAAAATGTTTAAATGTTAATAAATTGTGTTGGATCATCTGGAACGTCCACTCCAAACTCAGTGCTGATCTGCTGGATCTCGTAGGGTTGTCACAACAAATGGGACGACTTGCTGCAGGAGAGGATTTTAGCTGCTGTACAACTCTGGGCTTGTTGGTTTGCCACACGATGCAGGTCCAGCAGCGTKCCCAACTCTGTTCTCTATTTGATCTGATTTTATAATCACTGCAGTGGTCACGTCAGTGTGCAGTTTTATTTCTTCTCCATCAAGCAGCTCAAACAAAAACATCTTCAAGTTTCAGGTCAACAAAGCTCCTCAAGAGTTACAATCTGCAAGTGCTTTTAGACCGAGTCAGAATCACTGTTTTGATCTTTATGTGAAAAATCAGTGCGTTCTGCTTTAATCTTCCAGCTTATTCTTGCATGCAGAATTGGTGAAAATGTTCGTAAAAGACATATTGATAGATATACTTATAAAGCTAATCCTCCTGTGAACTCCGCCGAAACATAACAGCCTGACAAAGTCTTTCATTTTCAATAAAAGAGGATGATTAAAGTTGTTGTGTTATACAGCCTCATCAATCATATTTTTGACAAGCGGGTGGAGAGAGTCGCTCATGCGTGTTCAGAAAAGTTCCCTGTGGGAAACTTTGCGGACCAGCGGGCCGTAATCAGAACCACGTTTGATCCCGAATCACACGGAGCTGCTTTCCCAGACACGTGTTGACAATGATGATAAGAAAAACTACATTTTAAAACTTTTCCAGGATGTTTCTGTGATGTCTGTTTGCCTTTTATTACCTTTTTTTAGATCCCAACACAAGAAGCCCAGACTGTCTGGCCTCAGACCCTCAATCTGCACCATGAAGGGTTTTTATGGCGTTTTTTGTTTCAGCTGGAGCCCTCGACACATGCAGTCCTGGCCACTCTCTTCAGTACAAATTTTTCTTCTGAGATTTAAAAATAAACAGCTTTGTTTAGGGTTTGCATTTTTTTTCTTCTTATCAGTGTGATGGTTTCTTTAGGTTTTTATTAGTTTTCTCTCTTTTATTTTTACAACATGTTTTAGGTTTTATTGGTTCTTATGCACCATTTTTTTTGCAACTTTACCGGCTGCCTTTTCCCACTGCCTGTTGCAGTTGGACAAATTTCTCATCAGAAATGATGCTACTACAGATAAATACACAATCTTAAGTTAGATGCACTCAAGTACAGACAAATACAAATTGAGAATGTCATTTGTTAGGAACTGTACCAAAATGTCTGAAAATTATGCAAATAATGTGGGCTTCCCAGCTTTGGTCAGCTCCTCTACTATTGGTCATGAGACAGGAAGGAGCAGGCTCCATGTGCAGATGGATTGTGCATGCCTGCGCTGCCTTGAGTTTAAAACAAAGACRAGGAGGAAAAGACTTACCTGTGCCTTTGTTTTAAACTAAACTTTAAGCTAAACCGAGGCAGCACAAACATGCACAGTAGATCTGCACATAGATCCTGTTCCTTCCTGTCTGTTGACCAATAGGAGAGGAGCTGACCCAAGAAGGACCACCCACCTTATTTGTATAATGAGGCAGAAATGCATAAAATAAATAAATACAGGAGACAGAAAAATATAAAAACAACACATGAAAATAATAAGACCTGTGGGCAAAAAACATTCAAGAGACACAAATGCACCTAGAAGTAAAAGGAAAACCATAAGTATTGAACACGTCACCATTTTTCTCAGTAAATATATTACTAGAGGTGCTAATG
>NW_013952796.1:604323-605046 GCF_001266775.1 Austrofundulus limnaeus
ATCTATCTATCTATCTATCTATCTATCTATCTATCTATCTATCTATCTATCTATTTATTTATTTATTTATGCATGCAGTGTTTTGGGGATTTTGGACATTTCTCATAATTCTCAAACTGGTTTCTGCTCTGGCGGGGGGCTTCTTCCTGGTCTGTGGCGTTCCAGTACACGTGTACAACTGTACAAGCTGAGCGGAGCCTTCCTCATCGTGTAGCGGGTGTTCATACTGTGTAATATGTCCTGTCAGCAGGAGAGAAGGAGAATGCTAACACACAAACACGTGCTGCGGCCCTGGCTGCTGTCACATGATCAACAGGTTTTCAGCCCAGAGAGCAGCAGATGTCACTCTGCAGTGAAAGTCTGACAGCAGCAGGTGTAAACACTGCTACCATGGCAATGGCAGAGATGAGCAGGAGCTTCATTCCTTGTGCTGACCTCTGTGTATCCCCCCCTGCAGCCTGCCTGTTCCTCCTCATGCTTCTGCTCTACTTGCTGTGGATGCAGGCGGTGGATGTGTAGCACTACATTCTGTGTCCAGACCAGTGGCGGAGCCAGACATCAGGGATGGCCAGACTGGAACCATTACTCACACGGGGTGGCCAGAAAAATTAAATGATTTTTTATTTGAAAGTTTCTGCGGATCTTTGTGTTTTGGTAATTTCCTTATGACTTTATACACACAGTGACTACTTTATAAACATGAGTGTCAGATCCATTTTTAAA
>NW_013952797.1:0-12461 GCF_001266775.1 Austrofundulus limnaeus
TACCTGATGTGAGAGTTCACTCCTCCCTACACTAGAGTACAAAAGAGGGAGACAAAGAAAACAAACAAGCAAATAAAAATGATTGACCTCATCTTACTTTATCAGGCAACTGATTTATTGTCAATTGCAAGAGTCCTATCTGCAATCTACACAAAAATCCAAGAATTATTAAAAAAATATGTAATATAAACAATCCTCCATTTAACATAAAGAGTTTAAGATTACAAGAGAAAAAAATCAAGCTCAAATAATTTAAATTGATATCTTATACTGCCTGTGACCTAGAAACAAAGGAGTGGGTAAACAAAACAAATAGGTGGATGGATGGATCTTATACCGTGTCACAATCTGGGTGCGGTGATTAATTTCATCAACGTAAAATGTTTAACGAGCTGATGCTGTGAAAGGATAAATGAGCCCATCTGTAAGCCAATAAAGAATAAATGGAGCTCCTGTGAATCACAGCGTGGGGCTTATCTTGGGAGGTGTGTACTACAACCATCTCCACTCACCGCAGGTCTAACTTTACCCTCACCAGGACATGGGAAAACTGACATCTCTGAACCGAGCCAATGTGACTGTTGGGAGGTGGGCCTTAGAGAGACGTCCCAACAAAGTGCCTGTCATTACCGAGGGAGCAGAAGCATGTTTTGATGATTACATGATTCAAAGGAGAAGCTTACAGCTGACATGAATAGCTTTTACACATCAAACCTGAAGTGCTGGAAATGGGATTTGACTTTTGAAAGAATTTTCACACACCATCGTCTCCTAGAAGGATGCACACCGCAGCACTGAAGGAAGCCGAAATTGTGAATCCTGAGCGAGGCGATAAAGCTGAGTTTGGGGAAATTTTAATGCCTAAGTACAATTACAGTCTCTTTGTATTACAACATAAAAGGAAAAACTCATCCACTTTTAAACCTAATTATTTCTCTCCATCACAACCCTCTGTTCCGTTTTCAGGTTTTGCAGAAAATGCCAAGTAAAATTATGGCAAATAGAAAGAAGTCTTTGAAGTAAGGGTACAGGAATAAACACAGTTTGGAACGCTTTGGGCTTTTTGTATCATCAAAACCTCAACTTTATCGTTAAGCAGGCATAAAATGAACATCCAGCAAAAACCTTCCACATGAGGACAAGATACTCCTGCAAAGATAAGATCATCAGAAAAGCACCCAACTCTAAACTAAATTTATTCTTTTTCACAGCTAAAACCCAGAACTTTTAGCTGAGAAGCAGCGAGCCCCAAGGTCAATTACGTGTGGACTCTGTGTAATGGAACGAGTCGATGATGTTTGCCAACTCCTCTCTAGAATTAATGAGCACTTGACACTTCATATTTTCCAGCCGGGACTCCCAGACATTATAATCAATACAATGAATTCGTTAACTGTCCGGTTGAGTGATGCTCTGAAATCCGACCTGCAAGAACCATTTAGCAAACATGAAATTATCAGAATGAAGTTAATCTCAAAAGAGCAAATGGTGCATTTCTGCAGAAGTCAACATATTTTAGACTCCACTAGCTGTTTGATTAACTACACAATGCAAGAAAACGAGGGGAGCCGAGAGAGATGCGCTGTAACAAATACTGTTTACTTTTCATTTGTTTTTGTGAAACAGGTCGTAAAAAACTTCAGAGGAAAAAGAGATAAGAACTACGTATGCTTACTCAAACTAGGCTGTTACAGCGTTACTTGTACTGATGATTTATATTGTTTGAGTCAAGCTTTAAAACTACTTTAATATCTTACTGAATGGAACATGACATTAGGGTTATGTATTTAACGTAACATCCCCAGTTCTTAAAATATATAAAAGTTACCTGGAGAGAAAGTACCATTTACAAATAACAATACCCCAATAAAAATTGCATCTGTATCATATTAGAAAACAGAAGGCATTTTTGGATCCAACAGGTCTGTAATTAAGGGTTAAAAGGGTTAGTCCTAAAAGGAGTTATAAAAGAGTGGAACATGACACTTTTTAAAAGCCTCAAATAACCAACTTATTTTAAACATAATAAAAAATGTGTTATTGAACATGCAGCTATCAAAGATAAAATTCACAGTATTCAAACCAACAAAAATTAACAGTCTATTTGTATGTTTTAGTTAAGAGAATGGCCCATTTGTGAACGTGAAGAGATGGGACTCAAACATTTTACTGCAGTCAGCCATTAGAGGGTACTTGTCCTTGACAGCTTTAAATTCAAGTTTCCAGTCCTGTATCTAGTTATATAACACAGTTTGCACCAATCACACCAATCCCAACTGAGTCAAGTAAGCTTTTGCTCTGAAGGGCAACGAACGCCACATTACCACCAGAGTGAAAAAAATAAGGCTATAAGAACTGGTAACAATGACTGTGAAATGGACCCCTGTTGTTCAAAAACACCTAGTCATGGAAAAAATGTGTGTGAATGTTTCAAAAAAATAGTTATAATACCTTAACCAAAATGTTTTTAGTTTTTCCTGACTACTTTACAGGAGAAACATTTAAATTATGACAGTAAACTTTCCTTTCCAGCCAGAATTTGCATCTACCTCTTGATCTTTTGTCCCAGCAAAAATGCTGTGCTGCTGAAGAGCTCACACAGATTCACAAGATAAGTCAAATTACAAGCTAACAGACATCACAGAAAACTACCTCAACACCTCTATGATTATCATAATGACCTCTCAGACACTGAGGGGAGAAACTGCAATGTTTGAATATGGGACCCAAGAGAGGCTTCGACAGCACCTTCTAAAAGAGCACACCAACTTGACATTTATACAAAGAAGTCAAGGCTTTCAGAGGGTTTTTTAGTGGAATAAAAATCTTTCTGATGATAACTTAATTTGTCTTTTATTATGTGGAAAAACTAATATATCCTGGTTTGGTGATCTGAAACTTTGATCTGTAAGTCATTACAGTGACCAAAGCATGGACATGGCAGTTAGGAAAAGACTCAAACTTTGTTAAAACATTTACTTTTTTTATTTTAAATCAAATCACATTTAATCAAACGTTATCTTTCATTCATAGTGAATGAGGACTGCTGGAGTGCATGTTAAAAATGCAGTGAGCTTCCCATCACCCATAAGTTCTGACCAATTGGCGAAGTAGAATTTTGACAATGAACTAAACTTCCTTACAATGTTGTGATGAAGGTTTATTCAACAAGTGTCCCAAAACACCGATATTTCAGAAATTTACATTGGGCACCTAAGGAACTCTACATACTCCATCCAAACTGCAGAAATCATCTGTCATTGTTGCAGTTTTGTAACAAAAAATTGGTCATTTTGTTATCAACTTTGAGTCTTCTGCCCCTTCTTGTTACAACCCGCCAAGAGAACCTTTCAACACCCTCCACATATGAAACTATGGTGTGATTGCTCAGACAATATTAGGTGTGTTCATGTGTATACTCAAAACCTTTGGACACTGCAGTTTGCTAGAACGACTTGCTTCCAGAACCCAACAGTCATACATGTAAGCAGAAGTTTATAACAATATTCAAGTGGCCAAAAACACATGGATGGAAGTAAAGGAAGTGGTGGTGCAGAGGTTAGAGAAGAAGAGCCAGTAATCAGAAGATCATTTCAACTCACAACAAATTAACGTGGGTGGGAAACTCTCATACACTCCACTCTGGCCCCTAAAGTAAAGCCCTTAGCTGCTCCCCAGGTGCCTCAGAAATGGCAGCCCACTGCTTCACATGTGTGCTCACATGTGCGATTGTACATTGACGGACAAAAAATAAAACTACAACATTGTGCTGGGAGGAATGCATCTGACAAAAAGCATGGAGCTTTAACCGGGACAGATTTCTGGACAAAGTAACAGTAGTTATCTGAGTTTTGGTTTTTTCCCCCCCCGAGTGTGGACTCCAGCAGTAACATGTACCGCACCGGTTGGGGTTTCCCAGGAGGTTGGCACGGTGCGTATAAGGATCTATTAAAAGGCATGTGCAAAACTGGAAGTTGAACGAACACGTAACCGCACTTTGGCTTTGGATTCACATTAATTTAATGCAAAAATTAAAAATATTAAAACTATAAGGAGTGGTGTCATAGGGATTAAAAAAAATCCTGTTTTGTTGCAGTCATGAAAAAGCACAGGAGGGTCATCATTGAAATTGTCTCAAATTTACCTAAACTAGATGGTAGTTTCATTGATGTAAACCTTTGACCCTTTACTTCAAGAATATTATATCTCTTAAATACCACACTTTGGGTTCTGTGAAAAGAGGATTAGGTTTTGTCACATTTCACTATAGATGAGATCCCTTTTATTAGATGAAGTGTTTAAATCTAACAACACTGTTGAGCTATTCATTTCCTTTGGTGAAAACACCTTGTCAACTCAAACTTGTATTTTATCCCTGGCTGTAATTGGCTCCCAAGTGAAGTGATGGTTTTGCAGTCTTCGCCCATATCTACCAATGCACCGATATACATTATTTATATCCATCATTAAGAGGGGTCGGATAATAAGAAAAGGCCATGAATGCACAATGTCTGATCTTTACTCGGCACTCAGACTCCCTCTCGCCAATTCTCTGGTGAACACCGAGCCGACCATTAACTTTCATTAAACGCCCTATTAAGAATCTCTGTCTCCCTCTCTCTCGACTTCTCACTCTCTTTCTTTCTCCATTTCTTGTTTTCTTCCCTATCCGTGCTGGGTCTAATTGGCAAAGATTGAATCATTACTGATCAGAAATACAAAAGCAAATGCAAACACACAAACATACACACACACACACACACACACACACACACACACACGTGCTGTGCATGCCTGTCAGAGAGCTGTGTATATAGGGAGGAATGGGACAATGGCAGCCAGCAGGAAGACGCAGGGAATCTGATTGCTAATTACAGAGGCGCTCCAATCTGCACACACCACAACAAGATGACTGGTGTAAAGAAGAAATGTTGCAGCTTATGTGTTAATTGGTGATGCTAAATTGTAAGCGGTATAATCATGTTGTATGCCTTGTCTCTGTGTTTGGGATGTCTCTATCTGAAAACAAATGATATAGAAAGACTGAAGGCAAGTGAAGCTGTAATTACTTGATAGTGTGCAATTTTGACAACAGGTGCCTCTTTGCTGTTGTTGAATTCTTCTGCAACCACAGGTGGCAGAAACACTCTGAAGTCTCTCACATGTTTGCTTGAAGACTGTGACACTTGAAAAAGTGGAAAATATTGTAGCAGTCTCTATTAATGTACAGAGGTGTATAGTAACCAAGTACAAGTAGTGCCCGAGTTAATAATAGCGTTAGCTATGTATAAACTAATGCCACATATGCATTAGTAATATATATATATATATATATATATATATATATATATATATATATATTACTAATGCATATGTGGCATTAGTTTATACATAGCTAACGCTATTATTAACTCGGGCACTACTTGTACTTGGTTACTATACACCTCTGTACATTAATAGAGACTGCTACAATATTTTCCACTTTTTCAAGTGTCACAGTCTTCAAGCAAACATGTGAGAGACTTCAGAGTGTTTCTGCCACCTGTGGTTGCAGAAGAATTCAACAACAGCAAAGAGGCACCTGTTGTCAAAATTGCACACTATCAAGTAATTACAGCTTCACTTGCCTTCAGTCTTTCTATATCATTTGTTTTCAGATAGAGACATCCCAAACACAGAGACAAGGCATACAACATGATTATACCGCTTACAATTTAGCATCACCAATTAACACATAAGCTGCAACATTTCTTCTTTACACCAGTCATCTTGTTGTGGTGTGTGCAGATTGGAGCGCCTCTGTAATTAGCAATCAGATTCCCTGCGTCTTCCTGCTGGCTGCCATTGTCCCATTCCTCCCTATATACACAGCTCTCTGACAGGCATGCACAGCACGTGTGTGTGTGTGTGTGTGTGTGTGTGTGTGTGTGTATGTTTGTGTGTTTGCATTTGCTTTTGTATTTCTGATCAGTAATGATTCAATCTTTGCCAATTAGACCCAGCACGGATAGGGAAGAAAACAAGAAATGGAGAAAGAAAGAGAGTGAGAAGTCGAGAGAGAGGGAGACAGAGATTCTTAATAGGGCGTTTAATGAAAGTTAATGGTCGGCTCGGTGTTCACCAGAGAATTGGCGAGAGGGAGTCTGAGTGCCGAGTAAAGATCAGACATTGTGCATTCATGGCCTTTTCTTATTATCCGACCCCTCTTAATGATGGATATAAATAATGTATATCGGTGCATTGGTAGATATGGGCGAAGACTGCAAAACCATCACTTCACTTGGGAGCCAATTACAGCCAGGGATAAAATACAAGTTTGAGTTGACAAGGTGTTTTCACCAAAGGAAATGAATAGCTCAACAGTGTTGTTAGATTTAAACACTTCATCTAATAAAAGGGATCTCATCTATAGTGAAATGTGACAAAACCTAATCCTCTTTTCACAGAACCCAAAGTGTGGTATTTAAGAGATATAATATTCTTGAAGTAAAGGGTCAAAGGTTTACATCAATGAAACTACCATCTAGTTTAGGTAAATTTGAGACAATTTCAATGATGACCCTCCTGTGCTTTTTCATGACTGCAACAAAACAGGATTTTTTTTAATCCCTATGACACCACTCCTTATAGTTTTAATATTTTTAATTTTTGCATTAAATTAATGTGAATCCAAAGCCAAAGTGCGGTTACGTGTTCGTTCAACTTCCAGTTTTGCACATGCCTTTTAATAGATCCTTATACGCACCGTGCCAACCTCCTGGGAAACCCCAACCGGTGCGGTACATGTTACTGCTGGAGTCCACACTCGGGGGGGGAAAAAACCAAAACTCAGATAACTACTGTTACTTTGTCCAGAAATCTGTCCCGGTTAAAGCTCCATGCTTTTTGTCAGATGCATTCCTCCCAGCACAATGTTGTAGTTTTATTTTTTGTCCGTCAATGTACAATCGCACATGTGAGCACACATGTGAAGCAGTGGGCTGCCATTTCTGAGGCACCTGGGGAGCAGCTAAGGGCTTTACTTTAGGGGCCAGAGTGGAGTGTATGAGAGTTTCCCACCCACGTTAATTTGTTGTGAGTTGAAATGATCTTCTGATTACTGGCTCTTCTTCTCTAACCTCTGCACCACCACTTCCTTTACTTCCATCCATGTGTTTTTGGCCACTTGAATATTGTTATAAACTTCTGCTTACATGTATGACTGTTGGGTTCTGGAAGCAAGTCGTTCTAGCAAACTGCAGTGTCCAAAGGTTTTGAGTATACACATGAACACACCTAATATTGTCTGAGCAATCACACCATAGTTTCATATGTGGAGGGTGTTGAAAGGTTCTCTTGGCGGGTTGTAACAAGAAGGGGCAGAAGACTCAAAGTTGATAACAAAATGACCAATTTTTTGTTACAAAACTGCAACAATGACAGATGATTTCTGCAGTTTGGATGGAGTATGTAGAGTTCCTTAGGTGCCCAATGTAAATTTCTGAAATATCGGTGTTTTGGGACACTTGTTGAATAAACCTTCATCACAACATTGTAAGGAAGTTTAGTTCATTGTCAAAATTCTACTTCGCCAATTGGTCAGAACTTATGGGTGATGGGAAGCTCACTGCATTTTTAACATGCACTCCAGCAGTCCTCATTCACTATGAATGAAAGATAACGTTTGATTAAATGTGATTTGATTTAAAATAAAAAAAGTAAATGTTTTAACAAAGTTTGAGTCTTTTCCTAACTGCCATGTCCATGCTTTGGTCACTGTAATGACTTACAGATCAAAGTTTCAGATCACCAAACCAGGATATATTAGTTTTTCCACATAATAAAAGACAAATTAAGTTATCATCAGAAAGATTTTTATTCCACTAAAAAACCCTCTGAAAGCCTTGACTTCTTTGTATAAATGTCAAGTTGGTGTGCTCTTTTAGAAGGTGCTGTCGAAGCCTCTCTTGGGTCCCATATTCAAACATTGCAGTTTCTCCCCTCAGTGTCTGAGAGGTCATTATGATAATCATAGAGGTGTTGAGGTAGTTTTCTGTGATGTCTGTTAGCTTGTAATTTGACTTATCTTGTGAATCTGTGTGAGCTCTTCAGCAGCACAGCATTTTTGCTGGGACAAAAGATCAAGAGGTAGATGCAAATTCTGGCTGGAAAGGAAAGTTTACTGTCATAATTTAAATGTTTCTCCTGTAAAGTAGTCAGGAAAAACTAAAAACATTTTGGTTAAGGTATTATAACTATTTTTTTGAAACATTCACACACATTTTTTCCATGACTAGGTGTTTTTGAACAACAGGGGTCCATTTCACAGTCATTGTTACCAGTTCTTATAGCCTTATTTTTTTCACTCTGGTGGTAATGTGGCGTTCGTTGCCCTTCAGAGCAAAAGCTTACTTGACTCAGTTGGGATTGGTGTGATTGGTGCAAACTGTGTTATATAACTAGATACAGGACTGGAAACTTGAATTTAAAGCTGTCAAGGACAAGTACCCTCTAATGGCTGACTGCAGTAAAATGTTTGAGTCCCATCTCTTCACGTTCACAAATGGGCCATTCTCTTAACTAAAACATACAAATAGACTGTTAATTTTTGTTGGTTTGAATACTGTGAATTTTATCTTTGATAGCTGCATGTTCAATAACACATTTTTTATTATGTTTAAAATAAGTTGGTTATTTGAGGCTTTTAAAAAGTGTCATGTTCCACTCTTTTATAACTCCTTTTAGGACTAACCCTTTTAACCCTTAATTACAGACCTGTTGGATCCAAAAATGCCTTCTGTTTTCTAATATGATACAGATGCAATTTTTATTGGGGTATTGTTATTTGTAAATGGTACTTTCTCTCCAGGTAACTTTTATATATTTTAAGAACTGGGGATGTTACGTTAAATACATAACCCTAATGTCATGTTCCATTCAGTAAGATATTAAAGTAGTTTTAAAGCTTGACTCAAACAATATAAATCATCAGTACAAGTAACGCTGTAACAGCCTAGTTTGAGTAAGCATACGTAGTTCTTATCTCTTTTTCCTCTGAAGTTTTTTACGACCTGTTTCACAAAAACAAATGAAAAGTAAACAGTATTTGTTACAGCGCATCTCTCTCGGCTCCCCTCGTTTTCTTGCATTGTGTAGTTAATCAAACAGCTAGTGGAGTCTAAAATATGTTGACTTCTGCAGAAATGCACCATTTGCTCTTTTGAGATTAACTTCATTCTGATAATTTCATGTTTGCTAAATGGTTCTTGCAGGTCGGATTTCAGAGCATCACTCAACCGGACAGTTAACGAATTCATTGTATTGATTATAATGTCTGGGAGTCCCGGCTGGAAAATATGAAGTGTCAAGTGCTCATTAATTCTAGAGAGGAGTTGGCAAACATCATCGACTCGTTCCATTACACAGAGTCCACACGTAATTGACCTTGGGGCTCGCTGCTTCTCAGCTAAAAGTTCTGGGTTTTAGCTGTGAAAAAGAATAAATTTAGTTTAGAGTTGGGTGCTTTTCTGATGATCTTATCTTTGCAGGAGTATCTTGTCCTCATGTGGAAGGTTTTTGCTGGATGTTCATTTTATGCCTGCTTAACGATAAAGTTGAGGTTTTGATGATACAAAAAGCCCAAAGCGTTCCAAACTGTGTTTATTCCTGTACCCTTACTTCAAAGACTTCTTTCTATTTGCCATAATTTTACTTGGCATTTTCTGCAAAACCTGAAAACGGAACAGAGGGTTGTGATGGAGAGAAATAATTAGGTTTAAAAGTGGATGAGTTTTTCCTTTTATGTTGTAATACAAAGAGACTGTAATTGTACTTAGGCATTAAAATTTCCCCAAACTCAGCTTTATCGCCTCGCTCAGGATTCACAATTTCGGCTTCCTTCAGTGCTGCGGTGTGCATCCTTCTAGGAGACGATGGTGTGTGAAAATTCTTTCAAAAGTCAAATCCCATTTCCAGCACTTCAGGTTTGATGTGTAAAAGCTATTCATGTCAGCTGTAAGCTTCTCCTTTGAATCATGTAATCATCAAAACATGCTTCTGCTCCCTCGGTAATGACAGGCACTTTGTTGGGACGTCTCTCTAAGGCCCACCTCCCAACAGTCACATTGGCTCGGTTCAGAGATGTCAGTTTTCCCATGTCCTGGTGAGGGTAAAGTTAGACCTGCGGTGAGTGGAGATGGTTGTAGTACACACCTCCCAAGATAAGCCCCACGCTGTGATTCACAGGAGCTCCATTTATTCTTTATTGGCTTACAGATGGGCTCATTTATCCTTTCACAGCATCAGCTCGTTAAACATTTTACGTTGATGAAATTAATCACCGCACCCAGATTGTGACACGGTATAAGATCCATCCATCCACCTATTTGTTTTGTTTACCCACTCCTTTGTTTCTAGGTCACAGGCAGTATAAGATATCAATTTAAATTATTTGAGCTTGATTTTTTTCTCTTGTAATCTTAAACTCTTTATGTTAAATGGAGGATTGTTTATATTACATATTTTTTTAATAATTCTTGGATTTTTGTGTAGATTGCAGATAGGACTCTTGCAATTGACAATAAATCAGTTGCCTGATAAAGTAAGATGAGGTCAATCATTTTTATTTGCTTGTTTGTTTTCTTTGTCTCCCTCTTTTGTACTCTAGTGTAGGGAGGAGTGAACTCTCACATCAGGTACATGGTCTCATAACTTTTGTAGAATGAGAGCCCCATGAACAGACATATATTGYAGCAAAAGGAGAATCTTTGTTTTTCCAAGGCCTTCTTTCATCTGATGATGCCTCAGGTCGTCCTCAGGGCTTCATGCCGAACTTTGGGTTTGCCAAGAGTTGTACGTCAATTTTGGAAACTTTCTAAGCAACGTACAGGTGATGCAATTATTTTATAAAGCCAGAGGAAGACACAAAKAATAAATTGTGCTGACTTTGATAGAGGTGAGTAGCAATGTTACAGCTTCAGCAACTCTTGTGTGTTATTGTCACAATCTCTGCTCCAGGTCCAACTGTAGCTTTACCTAAATTTTGTAAACTTCCGTAAATTTCGTGAGCGGCGTGAGGGTGACCAAAGTTATTTTCTGAAGCCAGAGGAAGACACATACAGAATGAATTGCACCAGCTTGGATAGAGTAGGTGGGAAGTGATTTTACAGATTCAGCAGTTGTTGTGTGTTGTTTTTCCAATCTTCAGTCCAATTGTCACGGCTAGGAGAGAGGTATGGTTTCTTTCTCTGCAGGGAGAGGTATGTTCTGATTAATTGGAGCTACTTGGGCTTAGTATTTAAGCAGGACCCCACTAACTATCCTCTCTCTGTGCCTCCAGGTAAACCCTCTTTGTCTTTTGTCCCAGTTCASGTTTTGCTTCTGTCATGGCAGAATTTATTAAGAATGCAAAAACACGTTGGAATAAATGCAAAAAAGTCTGTGTGTATGGCTGTCAATGATGATTTTAATGGAGCAACAACAGAAAYAGAGGTCGATCAAAGAAATCTGTCAATTGTGGCTGCTGCGTCAGTGAATAGCAGCCAGTGATATAACATCCGGTAACACGTTTACAACCAATCACAGTTAGACAACTGTAACCATCTAACCAATGACAGAGCTCCAGCTCAGGAAATACCTTATCAAAATAAGAGAGGTCATGCATTGCTGGAGTCTTTAAGTCTAGGGCAAACAGATTAAAACAGTCAAACATGCATGAATGAGTCAAAGCAAGGCTTTGGGCATGTTTTTATGAGAGTATAACATTATAATATGATATAAAACTCAAATAAGTTGATTTTACATGATATTACCCCTTTAAATATTGGGCCAGTTTGCCAAATTGTTAGCCTGGTTAAAACCAGACCCTGTCCTTAACTTTGCTTCATACTAGGGTCTGGACTTGATGCATAGAGAATCGTTTCTTGCAGGAGGCATGACCTCTGCTGAAGCATGTATGTGTTGTCGCTGTGATGGTGGCTAAGCTAAGAAGCTAACCGGAAATCGTGTGCGCTGTAAACAACCCTACTGAGAGGAGAAATATACCGAGCTGAATGAGACGACTGTAAATGAGAGCTGCTGCTTTGTCAGACAAATTTATTTTAATTTGGAAGCCTTATCAACACGGACTGGCTTCATTCACTTCCTCCACTGCTACCTGACAAACTCTGGTTGAGTTGACACAGTGACCCTCCAACATCTACAGGCAAATGTAAATGATAACACTGAACATGTTCAACTGTTCTGTAAAACACATTCACTGTTAACAAATTATTACTTAGCACATTAAATGTTAGTGATGTGGCAGCATATTAATAAGCCACATAAATTAATTTAATGGCATGGACAAAGAAAATGACAGCACTAAACACATCAACATTTTAGTCAAGTATGATAGCACAAATGTGCAAAATGAATCAAGCTAAAGAAAAATGACATGACCTACACCTGCTGCCTATAAAAACACAAATGATGCAATACAATAG
>NW_013952797.1:12684-15612 GCF_001266775.1 Austrofundulus limnaeus
ATATGTATGTGTATATAAAATTCATGTTTCAGTGTAAATGCAGTTTTCAGACAATTTCCCTGCTCAAAAGTTCTTGTCTCTTGCACTGATTTCTTCTTTTAACATTGTGAAGCTCTACTTAGATCCTTCTTAAGATCCAATAGTGCAAAATGCAAATTCTTGCAGTTTTTTGACTGGTCTTAAGATTTTCATCAGGAGTGTACATAGACTTTATATCTGTGTCCTTTTTCATTTTGCCATGATGTTTTTGAGTTGTACATGTCAGCATATTTACTTTCTAACATTTCATTAGTATATATCCAGGGGTCAGTAAGATGAGTTGTTAACAAACAGCTGAATCCATTATTTAATCTCAATGYCAGCTGCTAGTCTTCTACTACTACACCAAATTGTAGCTCAATCTATATAATGTATTAAGTCATAGTCATTTTTGGGTTTGCCAAGTTTGCTTTGATTAATCAGCTAACTTAAATTATAAACTGTTAGCTATATTATCTCATTCAAGTAAAACAAAACATTTTTTTGCAGATATATTTATGAAAGATGCCCATCAGGTCAGTGTCARGCTCTTTAAATTTATTTACTTCATCTAGGTCAACATAGTTTATTAGATACATAATGCCAGGCCCACATCATATTACATAAAATAGTCAAAAACAAAAAAGTACAAATTTCTACAATGCATTTCAGAGTTGAATTCCCTCTGAGATCATTTTTGATTGATCGACTCCWATGAGAAGTGGTCAGAGGTGGCTGCTAAAGCTGTCAAAGGTCAGACAGGAGCAGAAATATGAAGTTGTTCCTTTARCTCCCTACTGACTCAGCATTTTAGAGTGACACAGAAAAAACACAGGAAAGAAAGGAAAGGGTCACAGGAAATAAAATAAAGTGATACAAACTGGACTTCTATAGAGAAAACAAATGGTGAAAACCTCCACACATCCGGCTATATGCAATCAATGAAAGCATTAAATAAAAGTGTGAACATCTGTTCAAGTAGAGAAAGCCAAATCAGTGTCTGTTTTGCAGCTTTATTAAGATGTTTCACTTGAAGCTTCTTTTTTTATTCTGAAGGATAAACATAAACCAATCTCCAACTGGTTGTATTTTTTTTAAAGGCAGATGTTTTTGTCGTAACCAAGCTGTTAGTAAATTTACAGCTCACTGCAGTGAGGAAATAAAGACACATTTACTTAGTTTTATGCTCATATTAGACTGGTACCCCTTAATACAGCAGGATTTTATCCAACATTTGGAGCACACACAGCAAATGGAAAGTCCTGYACCAACAAATTTGAGACTCAGGAAAATATAATGTTTAGGCCAGTAGATAAATAATGGGAAGAGTAAAGACAGAATTATATKCCATTGGTATTGATTGTGATAAACAGATCTGGACAGCAAGAAATTGCTAATGCAACAAAAAAATAATAAACTGGGTAATGAAAAAAATATTCCCAGACTGGTTACTTCCTTCCTTATTTACTTGTTTATTTGTTAGAATTGGGGGGTTAGGTTCTTTCTTTTAATTAGGCATTTGTAAATGGCACAGTGCGACGTCTGTTTATCTATTCAGGAACAAATTACTCTGGAACTGAACCATGGTTCTTTCAAAATGTCTGTTTAATTGGGGCTGTAATGAGAAACCCCACTGTCATCAACACAAAARCCACCACACACTTATTTTTAAAATAATTATCCTACCTAAGATTTCATCTGCATTCTAATCATACATCTATTATTCAGCATGTTCCTGTCTAATTCCAAACAGTTTTTGGGAATCAGGTTTTCTCAAAACCAAAACAGTAGTTTCTTCCCTTTTCATTGCAATCAGTTTTATTTGCTTCTTATTATGTAGAGTCAAACAACTATTTGGTAAATCTTGCCTCTATGACTCTTATCCTAAATTGGGTAACTATTTCTTACTTGCAGAAGTTGTGGAAGACAAAGAACAGATAGCAAATCTGAAAATCTAGAGAAATAAAAGCCAAGCATTTCTTGAAAAGGAAAATCTCTACGGWTGTATTCACACTGACACATTTGGTCCRCTTTAAACAGACCAGAATTCATTTCTCCTGTTGGTCTGGATCTTTTATGCAGGTGTGAATACACTCATGCGAACCATGGTGTGGGCCAAACAGCCAGACCGAGACTTACTTTTTGAAGTGTCCTTTGTCCGCTTCCAAACGTACACTGGTGCGGTTTGCTTCTGGTGTGATTACAGACTGACCTTGAAATGAACCAGCTACAGGAAATGTGCCTTTTTGGACTTCAMGAGCCACCGTTGCTAAGACTCATGGTAACAATTAGCCCTTCAGTGGTACGCATTTGCCAATGCCCTCCCAAAATTTGAAGTATATCATTGTGAAATTGCCAGTGAATGAGCTGCTTTTGAAATTTCAAATGGTATTGCAGCTCCTCCGTTGAATCATCACCTTATTGTGGTGAAGGAGTTTGTGTGCCTGAATGATCCTTGGAGCTATGCTGTCAGGGGGCAGATTGGTCCTAGGTGACAGGCCAGACAAAGAATGATTCAACAGACTCTTATGGACAAGAAAAAATCAAGGAACTCAGCGTACCTTGTTTGGACGTGGGTTACCGGGGCCCCACCCTGGAGACAGGCCTGGGGGAGGGGCTCGTTGGCGAGTGCCGGGTGGCCGGGTCTCTACCCATGGGATCTGGCCAGCCTCAGCCCAAATGAGCTACATGGGTTTGCCTTCCTGTGGGCCCACCACCTGCCATACAACTCGGGTGCATGATGCCATGGGCAGTAGCCAAAAGCGGAGACCTTGGCATTCTGACCATGGCCTACCAAAACTGGCTCTTGGGACATGGAATGTCACCTCTCTGATGGGGAAGGAGCCTGAGCTTGTGCATGAGGTTGAGAGGTACCAGCCAGATATAATTGGGCTCACCTCAATGCACAGC
>NW_013952797.1:16267-22345 GCF_001266775.1 Austrofundulus limnaeus
GGGTTAACCACCCTGGCGGTCCACATGGGAGTTGTGCTTGACATGTGGCTTAAAGAGTTAGTGGAAATGAGATGCCTCGTCACCTCGATTAGTTTTAAAGCAGCACATTTTCTTCACATTTGAACGTCCAACCTTGTTTAGTTTAAAACAGAGGTTCTCAAACTGGGGTTCCAGGACCCCCAGAGGTCTGTGCGAGGTATSTTGGAGGTCCTCAAAAAATTTCACACAATTGTTGATTTGGTGTTTATTTTTAAAAATGCAAGGAGAACAATGAACTGATAAAACAAACATAATAAACCAAATTAAAATACGTATATATTCCCATGGCATTTAGGGGTTGAAATGACAGTAAATTATCTTTTAAAACAACATGGAGTTTATGAAGGGGGCCCTCGAAGTTTTTTGCCCTTGCAAGGGGTCCCCAGACCCAAAAAGTTTGACTTTCCCTGGTTTAAAACAATAACAGCCACATAAAGCTGCTGTTAAAATAATATTCACTCATTAAACATTGTTGATTCTAAATCTTCAGCAGAGCCACACAGATTGGGCTACACAATTTTCCCATTCCTCCTCATGTCCTCAGTTACACGATATTCATAGTCAGACCKCGTCGAGCTCAAAGTTCACCATGAGATTGGTTCCTCGATTCTGGAGTACCACAAACACACGCTGTGAAAAAGAAACTGTGATTTAARCCCCATGTCCCTGCCTTTGGTCACCTGCTGGGCAGCTGCCAGCCAAGCAGCACAAAAACAACCCAGACAGAAATGTGGACAGAGCAAAACTTATTTATCCATAACGCAACACTTATTTTCACATTTTAATTGCTTCCCTAGTCAGCCTGACATTTCATATTAGAAGTCGTTTCATTGTAAATGATGCTTTTAGCGAGGGGCCAGTGATGAGCTCACAGCAGAAAGCAGTTGCTGCTTAGATGTTGGTTTCATTAAGAAAGAGCTTTCATCTCCGCCTCASATTTCACCAAACATTTCAGATTACCTTGTAAATAAAATTAAATGGCCTGACCTCTTGTCAGGAAGCCGTTTCTTTCACTAACATACTATTTTAGTTTTAAAGAAATATGACTGAGGTTTATCTAAGCTCCTTCTTCTCATTGTGCCAGTTTACTAGCTTAGTTGCGCCCCTCCCGTTAAGGTACCATAGCAGAAACTGTATAATTACGGTAATAAAAGTGTTTCCTTTAAAGTGCACAAGTAAATTTGTTAATGGAAAATCTCTCTGTTTACCTACTGCACAAKTAGAATTAGCGAGGACAAGCTAACACGCTTGTTTGAGTAAATGAAAGCGACGGTTGCTGAGTTAAGCTAATTTTCTTTTGTGATCACACATCTTTGATGGCTGTGGGTTGACAATTTATTTTAAAGAATGTAACCAGCAAAGGTTGTCAGAGGGCAGATGGAGGTCCTCAGTCAGCCGATGGAAGTCTTGAGCTACTGTAAGTGGAGATGATAAGTGCCCTGCCACCAAGTTAAGCAGAGATCCTTTGCAGCTTCAGAGAGTGAAGCGCAGCAAGTGAAGAGAAAAAAAAAAGAGAAGGGCTTTGATTGCTGTGTTTGAGCAGTTGCTTTTAGGGAGCATTAGCAGCTTCACTGTTTTGGTTTCAAAGCTAACAGGCAAAAAGGAATCGGAGAGCGTATCAGCATGTTTCTTGGAGGTGATGTGTGTGTTTTGTGTGAGTGTGGAACCTGAGGGACGTCTCTAGCAGTCTGATCAAATTTAATATGTAAATAAAAAACAAAATCAGTTGAAGTACATACCTGGTAGTTAGTACATACCAGGTACCTATGAAGACTGGGTGTAATATGAAGTAGTGTTGTAGTACTCGAGAAAGGTCCCCAGACCACTTTTTRATGGCCTCGTCTCAGACATGACCGCATTAATCAGTGTTGTCTCAGACATTGAGGATTTAGGATTTTATTTATAGACCACTTTGAAAATATCACTAAATGACCGAATATTTTCCAATGCATTTGTTGACATTCTTGCTTTTATTAAACGCAAAACATATTGATTCAAATTTAAGTGTGAGTCATTGCTAATTATGTATTTTTGTTACTGCTGTCATCCCCTCTCTTGTATTCGGCACTCCAAGAAAGTGAGCACTAATGGTCTGGGAGTGGGGGGAGACTGCAAAATACAGTAATTCAATTCAGCTACATGAATCATAAAGAACAGATTTGTAAAACAACATCCAGAAGWATGACTACAGCGACTTGTAAATTCTGCATTGCTTCACTTTCAAAGAAGGTGAGGCCTTCCTTAAACTTTTATCGTCTCAGAATGGAAACACAAAGAAAAGGAAGCTGTGGAAGTAATGTTAGCAMAGCTAGCTTGCTAATGTTAACAATCTGCCCCTGTACTCTTTACCCAGCCCTCACATACAGATTTAATAGCTATAAATTTTAAGTTAGCTACCTGTGTATAGTATACCAAATGTTTTAAGGCACTAGTTTCATTTTTTTTGTTTTGTTTTTTCTGGTCTTGACTTGGTCCAGCCCCTAAACGTCTTGATCTTGTTTCGATCTCAAATCATTCTGGTTTTGGTCTTGACTTGTTCTCAGGTTAGGGGTTGACTACAACACTACTTACAGGGTATGTACTGGCTATGTACCACAATAAAAGTCTTCAACAGGTAAGAACATGGTATGTATTAAATTATACTCAGTATGTACCAGGTTGTGTACTGCTGCTCCCCAAAAAAAGAGTTTAATTAAAACTCACCATCAGTACTGCATTCTGTTCTATTCTAGCAACCTTATTCCTGTGACCTGTGACCAAAAATAAATGCTTTGAAAACAGCTTTTCTTGATGATTAGCCACAATTAAAAGTTACTTTGCTGCTACTACCACTACAGTACTGGAAGTTGCAGAAATCAGTTCTGCAGAAGCGTGGTCAAGGATAAGGTGTACGTTTTAAATTCTGAAAATAACCTAAATGTGGACATATTATTGTTTGGTCAAATGACTGCTAGTTAAGGTTGCTCATGTTTGTTTTTATAATGTATATTGATACAGGTTGCCACACTGCTGCATAAAAGTACCTAAAATAATAACTTTTACATTTAATTTTCTGTGACATACATTGTTTATTAATCAAAATCAAACTTTAAAAGCAAAATGGTAAAGCCATAGTCTTTAAAGACTTAAATATAAAAGGTTTAACAATCGGATAACTTTATACCCACAAACAAAGCCCCATTAGTTTGAAAATATTGGTTCCTCTGTGCTATAAGAAAGTGTGGCAACCTCTTTGAACTGTGCATTCTTTGCTGCCGCAGGTTTCTATTGTTGCTTGTCTTTTTCCCCCTCGTAACAGCTCCACATCTTTCTTGCTGACTTGAATCAGAAAAAAACATTTCATCTCTTGACTTTGAGAAGCCAGCTTTATTGAACTTTGGCTCCTTCCATGTATCGACTTCTGACTTCTCTCTTTATGCTTCTTTTCGTCTCATCATAAAATCCGCTTTGCCTTCTTGGTGCCTTTCGTTGATTATGCTCACCTTCAAGTGAAATTTTCTTGAACCAAGACTGAAAACAAAGGTAGGACCTAATGCACAAGGTACAGATTTCAGGTCACGACACCAATCCTTCAGCTGCAATCTCTCTAAATGTATGAACAAAGATTATTCTGCTTTTTGTTTGTTTGCTTGCTTGTTTGTTTTTAAACTGTATGGTTTATTCAAGTTTGTACCTCCTGTTGAAATGCAGTTTTCGACTTTTGTTCAAAACACTTCTCAACATGAGAACATTTTATTGTCTCGATATAGATGGAACAAACACAGGCTTTGGGAAACKTGTTTATATATAGCGGTATGACAATGTTTTCTCTTTCTGTATTTAATATTGCAGCACACACTGCCTAATCTCTAACACCAGGTTGCCATATATATTTTGATCATGTTCATTAATTTTGAGGCATTAGCACTGCAACTTTAAAACATCACATCTACCTCACATATATAGCTTAATAATAAAGTAAGTGTTGCAGTGACCCAACCAACTTTACTCATTTTCATGCTATGCAAATGCAACAGATTTTATGTCCACTACAGATGGCATTATAGACATACCTCTCCACTGTTTTTGTTTAGATTCTTTTTACAAACATATTGTGTGTACAATGCACTGGGGATGTTCTCTATAGAACAAATAACAGCTGTAGTTAAAGCTCATGGGTGGGCTATTACTGAGTAAACTACACATTTTGTGATTCAATGCATTTTCTTGGTTGTATTGTCAAGTGCAATCTAATATCTTCCTTTCTTCAAAAGAAGTATTTACTACATACCTACATAAATTGGGCAGTTATTAGGTTGTAGTATTAAGGAACTTTCACATCCTTGGTCTCAAAACATGCACATTTTTTGTTCACATTTGGACCACATAATAGGTGATTCTCCTTATGCCAGCATAAATGGAAAAATAAGAGAGTGAAACAAGCTTAGATATATCCTTTAACTTATCAAAAGGGGAGTGGTGGTGCAGAGGTTAGAGAACTTGAGCATGGTATTGGAAGATCACTGGTTCATCTCCCAATGGGTTCTCAAAGGTTTTGGGTCTTGGGACCCCTTACAAGGGTAAAAACAATGTCCAGGGACCCCCTTATAAACCCCATGCTGTCATGTTACCTCCTAAATGCCATGGGAATATTATCTTTTGTTTGATTTAGTATGTTTGTTCTACTAGTGCATTCTTCTCCATATGCATTTTTTAAAATAAAAATCAAATGAACAATTTATTGAAGATTTTTGAGGACCCCCAAGATACGACTCACGGACCCCTTGGGGTCCTGGGACCCAAGTTTGAGAACCTCTGCCCTAGACCAACAACAAAATGTGGGTGGGTCATTTGCACCACTATGGACCATTGAGTCATTAACCCCCTGCCCTAACCTAAAGACACAGAAGGGTAACTTTCACAGTCRTTGGGTCAAACCATTTACACATACAAGAGGAAAYGGAACTAAACCTCAATACTGAAGACACAATGATCTAACTAAACCTAAAACACCCTTGTTGTTGACAAGCACATGRTTGGTCCTGCCCAGATAGGAAAGAGCCAACTCCCCAAATCAGGTAACTCAAGAAAATAAACATAATTAATAAAATGGACCACAACACATGTTCAGCTGTAAAACAAGATAAACAAATAATATGAGTGTGTGAAATGATTTTATCAATGTGTGGCTGATGACATCACTTATTATATCAAACTCACATTTTAAAAAATACAAAAAAAAATACAAATGCTGTATTGTACACATAGTACACACATCTTTTTTTAGGTACTAGAACCTGGCTCAAACATTTTTTGTAGCCTTTAAAAATAGTCAAGACACGATGTTATGCCATTTCCTTTCAACCTCTGCGTGTAGTAAAAAGGTAGCATAAATATTAGTGTAATTAATTGCTGTGCTGTTGTTGTATGAATGACTTTTCTTGGTGAAAATTACAGAAAAGTGAACAATAAGCTGCTTTGCTGGTACATATTTTTGCCTTTGTGTGTGGACTTAGAACAACACCAAGCTTGCCAAAGAAACAAAATATGTTATTAAACCCACTGAGTGCTCAGTCATTCCATTTCATACAGTAACACATTATTAGCTTTTATGTTGCAAACATTATTCTGTAGAGAAAAGCTTTTGTGTTGTTTTCTCTACTTAGCCTTGAGTCGTTTGTTTCATTTGAGGCAAAAAGGTTGTCAAAATCATTGACACTATAGTTATTATTTATGAATGCTGATTTGCAGTTCAGTTGATGATTCACATAGCTAGAAAGAAGTCTATTTTCCAACATTTTTTCCCACACGATAAACTAAACTGTTTCATCCTTTGTTCTTGGAATTACCTGCTAGACATCAGCCAAGGTTAAATCTATTAATATAGCTGCAAGAATTTTCAAAGCTTTTACTCAATTTCCTTATTTTTTTCTCTTTTTTGTTGTTCTTCATGAATTTCAAGCCCTTTATTATTAAGGTTACCTAATTATCTATAAAAGTTAAGTCATTTTGTCTCCAAGCTGTTTTTTTCCCTCCTGAGATTAGTGTTGCTTTATTATA